>NW_026267206.1:122898-123264 GCF_000697945.3 Frankliniella occidentalis
GCGCGCACGATCTCGAGGATGGCGTTGGCAAAGTAGACCGTGGGGGTGATCAGCGTGTTCATAACAACCAGCAGGATGCGCTCCTGGAAGTTGAATCAAAAAGGTACTCTCAAAATAAAGTTGTGAAGTGACTAGGAACATGATAGCTTATGAGGAGTGTGTGTAAAGCGACCGTACCTGGTAGACGACGTAGTGGGCGTTGCAAACATCGTAGAGCATTTGCTGCTCGAGGCGGAGTCTTCTCCAAGCCTGCGCTCCATCATAGGGACGAGCAGCATCCTGGATGACAACGAAAACTAGAATAGTGCCAGAAAATTAGGGATCCATAGTCCAAACCTTTTTGAGTCATGTATATTGAAGAATTCA
>NW_026267206.1:123314-124919 GCF_000697945.3 Frankliniella occidentalis
GCAGTAGAGGCGCAGGCACTCGCTGGCGTCGGCCAGGGCACGCCGCTGCCGCAGCGCGGCCAGGAGCGCAACCACGTGCAGCGAGAAGCGGACGAGCGTCACGGCCACACTGTGGCCGGTCGGGTGGAACTGCATGGAGAGGGCCACGACGGAGGAATCCAGCAGGATCCCCGCGAGGCAGGCTGCGCACGCCGCGGTCGCTCCGAAGGGCTTGCAGCGCGAGGGCCAGCCCCGCACCGGGAGCAGGCCGAGGAGGCCACAGTGCAGCGCGTTGGCACGCCAGTAGGCGGCGTTGGCGCGCTCGAGCACGCCCCGGTAGTGCACATGGCCGACGGCGGCGGCCCGGACGAGGACGAGCTCGCTCGGCGGCCAAACGCCCATGGGGTCGAGCGGACGGGCGAGTGAGTGAGGCCATAGGGCGAGGCCCTTCCATAGGGCGGTCGATCAGCGGCCCAAAGACAAACAAATCAACGAGATTGTGTTCTGCATTTTGCGCTAGCCGTACCGAGACGCCATTAAAAATACATTGTTTGGGCGTGGTTGGCGGGTTGGTGGGTAGGTTGGTGGGTTGGTGGGTTAGTGGGTTGGTAGGTGGGTAGGTGGGTGGGTTGGTAGGTGGGTGGGTGGGTGCGTGATTATCCGGCAGACGATTGTGTTGTTTCCCCTCGATTATTTCCTTATTTCTACTTCCGCCTCTCTTTGCCCTTCCTTCTCTCTGCCGCGGACGCCGCCGCCGTCGGTGCGACGCATGCGTCTCTGCTGCAGCAGCGGTGCATCTGACAATGTGTGTGCCTGTGTGAGTGTGACAGAGAGAGAGAGAGAGAGAGGGGGGCGGAATGAGAAGGAGTAAAGGGGAGTAATTAAATATATTCCAAGGCGCGCGTGAGAACTGTCGTCCATTCATCTATCTATCTATCTATCTATCTATCTGTCTGTCTGTCTGTCTGTCTGTATGTCTGTCTGTCCGAGCGATCCCCTCGCAGACGGCGCTCTTTCCCTCATTCTTATTGCCACGGCTGAGCTACGAAAGGGCATATCGGCGACGGAACGAGTGGCCGTGTCTCGTCTATGTGAAAGGTGGAAGGGAGGAAGAGGTTGGGGTGAGTAGAGAGAGAAGGGAGGGAGGGAGGGCGAGACGGGAGCGGGCGGCAGTGCAGTGCAGGCAGGGGTGGCGACGACTCGCACCCTCACGCTATTGTAGTGCTCCCCGGTGCATGTGTTTGTGTTATTATATTTCCAACAACGAGCCACAAAAGGCACACCATCGCGCGCAAGAGAGGGAGAGTGTGGGTGGGGGTGTGAGGGAAGGGGACGGGAGGGGAGGGCGTCGTAGCGCCAGCGGCGCCACCGGGGCGTGCACCGCGCGGCGTCGCGGGGGCGAGCGAGGGCGGCGTCCTCTCTCTCCCCGCCTCATTTCCCGTTCTTGTTCCTGAGAGAGAGAGAGAGAGAGAGAGAGGGGGGGGGGGAAGCACCCAGGAAAAATACACGCCGGAAAGAGGTGGGGAGGGGATGAGCCGGCTCTGCTTTGCTTTATGGGGAGTGTGTTCCCTAATACTTGCTTGTTTCAGAAAGTGATAGGGGGCGGCATGGTGGAGTGGACGGCCA
>NW_026267206.1:125669-126681 GCF_000697945.3 Frankliniella occidentalis
CGTACCTGGTAGACGACGTGGTGGGCGTTGCAAACATCGTAGAGCATTTGCTGCTCGAGGCGGAGTCTTCTCCAAGCCTGCGCTCCATCATAGGGGCGAGCATCCTCCTGGGTGACAACGAGAACTAGAATAGTTCCAGAAAATTAGGGATCCATAGTCTGAAAATAGCTTTAAGGAATATGTGAGAGAGAACAATAACGAAAAATAGAATAAATAAATAAAGAATGATGAGTGTGACAGAAAAATAAAAATAATCCAATTCGTTTTATTTGGGGTTGAGAAAGACTCTACAAACAAACATGTGCGTATCGTTTGAAACTGGTAAGCTTCTCAAAGTAAATAGTGGCGTTTTTGTCTGTTCTTGCCCAATTTGAAAATCAGACACTTTGCAATTAGTCCTCCCAACCTTCATTCGTTTGCAAGGCGCCAGCCGCTCCCGCGCCAGCCAGCTGCAGCCCTGGCGCAGGTCCTCGGCGAGCGAGCCCAACTGCAGCATGGGGTGCAGCATGATGTAGAAGGCGGCGGCCCACTGTGTCGAGCAAAGACATCAACCGGCACTGCTCGGCTTACACAGTAGGATACTCTGTCAAATTTTTACTAGAAAATGTGCAAAGGAACTATGTGATTGTCCACAAAGTACGTCCGTCATTCGCCGTTACGAGCCATCAGCCAAGTGCAGCCTCTGCAATCTCTCATAGCGCCTAATAGGTAGGCAACATCTTGCGTACAGTGCACGCGTGTACTTTGGGGTGGCCTACCCCGAGTCTGGCAGGCGCCGTGCTCCCACAATCTGCGCAATAAATATGAGAAAAACAGACGTTCTTTCTGGACGATCCCTGTGTTCACTTAAGTTTCTACACTCTGATAAATGAAGTGAGCAGCTGGTGTGCACATGCAAGTGCTCAACACTTCGCTGTACCGGGTGTAACTGTGAATACGCAGCAGTGTTGCGGGATTGCATACCCGCCAGGGATGCAGGGGCCATGGCGCCTTACGGGCGGATTCGGATTCG
>NW_026267206.1:127654-131161 GCF_000697945.3 Frankliniella occidentalis
GAGAAGATGACGAGCGTCACGGCCACAGTGTGGCCGGCCGGGTGGTTTCTCATGGTGAGGGCCACGACGGAGGACTCCAGCAGGATGCCCGCAAGGCATGCCGCGCTCGCCGCGGTCGCGTCGAAGGGCTTACAGCGCGAGGGCCAGCCCCGCACCGGGAGCAGGCCGAGGAGGCCACAGTGCAGCGCGATGGCGTGCCAGTAGGCGGCGTTGGCGCGCTCGAGCATGTCCTGGTAGTGCACATGGCCGACGGCGGCGGCCCGGACGAGGACGAGCTCGCTCGGCGGCCAAACGCCAATGGGGTCGAGCGGGCGCGTGCGTGAGACCTTAAGGAGGAGGCCCTTTCATATGGCGGTCGATCAGCGGCCCAAAGGCAAACAAATCAACGCGATTGAGTTCTGCATTTTGTGCACGGCAAAACGACGTCCTGGTTTTCATAACGTTTGGAAAACCATGACGTTTCCCATGCATTAATGCATGAATGCAGAAATTTCTTCCATTAGACGTCATGGTTTTTCCAAAACGCCATGGAAACCAGGACGTCGTTTTTACCGTGCGTTGGCTGTACCATGTTCGCCGGAGACACCATTTAAAATTCATTGTTTGGGCGTGGGCGGGCCTGGGAAAAGAAGAACGAATTCTGTTTGCGTCGAGTTTAATCAATGCTTGGCATTCGTTCACAGAAGGCTAAAAATGTGCAGTCCTGAGAGAAACGCCCAGTTTGGCATCAAGGAACGCCAGTACGCTGTCAATCAAAGTGTACTTTCTATAGAATTTCTAGTCCTAGAAAAGAGTGAGTATGAGAAAGTGCGAGTGTGCGTGTGGGCGAATGTGAGTAAGTTAGTGAGTGGGTGGGTGGGTGAGTGGGTAAGTGACTGTGTGAGTGAGTGAGTGAGTGAGTGAGTGAGTGAGTGAGTGAGTGAGTGAGTGATCGCGTGCTGTGTATCGATTGGTGATTGATTGTACGTGGCGCAGATGACCAAGCGCTTCGCTTTAAGCCTCTGCGCCGTTTGAACGCTGCCAGATGAAAGTGATGGCGAAATGAAAAGTGACAGTTTTCTCTTCTCCCTCACGTGGAGTCACAGCGCGCCATCATCGTGCGATCCGGCAGCGTCCGGGCGGTCGGGAGAGAGAAATGGACCCGCGAGCGTGGGCGCGGGGAGAAGAGAAGGTCTTTCCGAAAAACATTATTTTTGCTTTAAGAGGAAATGGAGTGGGTTGGTCGTGCGGCATTCCTATGGAGGACGACTTCTTGGGAAAGAGTTCCACTCGCACACGGAGACGCCGAGAAACAGATGCATAAAGCCATATTTTTGGCGTATTCCCCCATCTCCGTCGCACATGTCTGCCCCCCCCCCCCGGAGCCGGATACACTCCGCTACGGTTAAGTGGCTGTTGCTTACATTGGAGAGCGTCCCGGACGGAAGGGAAGGGTGAAAACACAAAGGTGGAGAGCGAGACGAGGGGTTGGAGACGGGAACAAGAGTGCTTTGAAAGCAAATGGCAAAGCACTAGTGCTTTGTATGCAGCTTCATATTAAGGACCCGCTCTCGAGTGTATTTTTAGGCTCTCGCGATTTTCGCACATTTTCCGTATTTTTTAGCCCGCCCTTCTGCTTTGAAAAAGCTATCCAGCGGGCTTATGCAAACGACCTCGTGTCTGTCTGTGTGTCTGTCTGTCTGTCTGTCTGTCTGTGTGTCTGTCTGTCTGTCTGTCTGTCTGTCTGTCTGTTCCACTAGAAGGAGATGTGCCAGAGACTTGAAATTTTCAGGGTATCTTAAGGTCCACTTCTAGAGAACGAAACGCCTACGGCAAATCCTGGCAACCAGCCCTAAGGGGGTGAATGGGGGTATCCAAGGTTCAAAAATTCTCCCAAAAAGTATTTTTTGTATGTTCTCCTAAGGGGTAACTCGTTTAAAGAGAGTCCTCTGGGCGAAAATTTCGTTCGTTTCGCTCTATCTCTAACCGTTCAGGCGCTAGAGGGTCTTTTTTTTGACGAAAATAAGCTAAAATTGCTATAGTGAACAATAAGTTGTAGAAAAAGGCCTAAAAACCGCAAAATAGAAAGGAAACTCCCCCCACCCACAAAAAGCGTCTTCTCAGCAGAAGGGTTGTAGTCGCGGTGCTTCACCGTTACATCCCTTTCTCGAGTCTTTGGGGCAAACTCAACGACGACGGGTTTAAGCGGGCCGGAGGCCCGCTACATTATTCGATCATGTTCTTCAGCAAATCGCGTGACAGAAATGGTCTGGCCGCAGGCCCGACCATCGCCGCCGGCAGGCCAAGCAGGCCCGGCCCCTGCCGAACGGAGTTGCCGGCGGAGCGAAGCGGAGCTGGCAATTCTGTTTGGCGGAAGGGCGGTCCTGCTTGTTACCGTATGATATTGTCTCTGTTTTAGTCACCGTAAGAAAAACTCGGACCGACTTTTACTCAGCTTCTACTAGAGTCGACATTTTAATCTTTCTTTCACTGTGAAAAATTGTCGTACCGGGTACAGGAAAATTTTCCATGGAAGAAGTCGTACAAGTACAATCTAAAATTGTACAATTTAATAGCCCTATGTATCGACTTGGAATCGAATATCGAGCGACAGTGGAAGGTTGTACATGTACGACTCGTATTGTAAATGGCAAATTACAAAATATATCGTACATGTACAAATATATTTTTCACAGTGTTCCGTGCCACTCCTATGACGTCGTGTCTCCAAATAACAGGACACTGCCATTCGGTCAACCTCCCACGGCTGCGTCGGGCTTCCACTTCAGCGCCGCCCTCTCCAGCCCTCCCCTGCCCACTCCAGCTGGTTCCAGCGCGCCACAGGCGCCACACCGCGCAAGGGCAGGGCGCGGGGCTGGAGGAGGTCTGTGGAGAAGGTCGCCCCCCTGGGCCCCGAGGCCGGGCCCCGAGGCCGGGCCCCGAGGCCCCCGCGCTGAGGCGAGCAGTCGCCACGCCACTGGAGCAGCGCTAGCTGGAGTGGCTGGAACACTGCAAACCCTGGAGTGAGGTTTCGTGCTCTATAAAATAACTATCGCCGAAAAGTCCATGGGGAAACACAAGTGCCAAGTCTTTGCCCTTACAATACAAAGGCATCTTTGGGGCTCTCTAGTGCATTGGCAGATGCATTAAATAGAAAAGTTCTTTAGCACCCTGGGAAGACCGACCTAGCACCTTTGTTTTTGCATTGTCGTCGCTTCGGTCCGACTATAAAATTGTCTCGCGTACCTGAAAAAAAGCTACGTCGAGGGACGTATCGTGAAAGCAGATGATACAAATTTAAGGATATGTCTGTGCCCTAATTTTCTCTCATATTTTGCTGTTCACTGTAAATTGCTTACGAACTGTAGGTTCGTAATGCAAACCAAAACGTTCGTAGCTTACGAAGGATTTTGAAGCGTTGTATTACGAACTAATTGTTTGTAAGCTTACGAACAAATAGTTCGTAATGCAAACCGATTGTTCGTAAGACCCGTCTAGCCTTACAAACAATCGCTTTGCAATACGAAC
>NW_026267206.1:137305-138921 GCF_000697945.3 Frankliniella occidentalis
TGGTGGTGGTGGTGGGGCCGTGCGTTCGCTTTACGAGTGATAACGAAGCTTTACTGTTATGTTGATGTACCACCGCGTGGCGCACGGCGGGAGGCCAGGGGGTGAGAAGCGGCGCCGCCATCCGAAGACGGTCGATATTACTCTTAGAGCTCTAAACACAACACAACGCGATCTCAATGTGCGTGAACAATGAGCGGAGATGGAGGCAGAAAGAGGAGCCGCCCCCCTCTAAACCTAGCACACGCTAAATATTTGTACGTTTTTGTGCAAGTTTGGCCTACCTTAAAATATGTACGCACAATCATTTATTTCGTACCAAGGAATATGCATAAATGTGTTGAAATCAACGAAGAAATGTGATCAAAGAATGCGATTGCTTAAATTTCTACAGTCAATAAAAGAGACAAATCCAGTTCGTGTGACAACTTTCTGGTTGTTGATGGCATGCTGATTCTGAAGTGCGGAGCTGAACCTGAGGGAAGGAGTTGGGGAAACGCGAAAAAGGCGATGAAAACTCCTCCGGTGCGCGGCAGGGATTTTGCATTCTCATTCTGCTCAGCTGGGATAGTGGGGCTGGTGAGCGAATGACCCACCTGGGGCCTACGTGGCGTCGGGGGGAAGCAATGCCGTAGCAGTATTCAAAGGGGTGGGCGGGGCGGAGCGGAGTGCAGCGTTCCGCGAAAGGACTCGTCATCGAGAGATGTGCGCCGCCATCCCATCTCATCTCTGCGAGTGGTACAGACTCCCCTCCGCCGCCGCCCCCCTTCCCGGTCCGCCTCAGCCGCCACCACCAGCACCAGCACCAGCACCACCACCACCACCACCACCAACACCAACACCACCACCACCACCACCACCACCACCACCAACACCAACACCAACACCACCACCACCACCCTGCAGCCCCTTCCCGCCCCCACTCCCTTCTATCGCTACTACAGTGATGTGTCTTTATCCATCTCAGTCCAGTCATTCCCCTTCCCCCCCCTACCCTACTGAGTGCACACACGCTCACCTCCCCACCCCACCCCCCTTTTCTGTCGTAAGACAATCAACCCAATGTGTGTGCGCGCAATTGATGAATCTACAGTGACACAACAGTATTAAAGGAATATCTGAGATTGCGAAGTCGTGAATGAAATTGTGAAAGTCTTACTGGTTTTCCCAATGGCCTTCGTGTAGAAGTGCTAAATTAAGGTCCCGCGGGTACACCGTAAAATTGCACGGTGTGAAAGTTGACGGCCATTGCTCTTTATGCAACATTGTAACTGCTCAATTAAGCTTGTAAGCATGGGTGCCTCGCCTCATGACGCGCCTTCTAGAATTTTACCATCTGTACCGTCTAAAGCCACGTAAAACCTATATAAAAACAAGTCCTTCGGGAAGTCTCAAAGTTGAGCGTAAATCTTTGGGAAATCCCTACAAAACATGTCAACAATGTATATTATCAACCAGCGCGGTGATGCCGTGCGAATGAGAGGCGCGCGCCCTCCCCCCGTACATAAATAATTATGAACCCTTCAGGCATGGACTGACCACTCTGAAAACTCAACAGTATGCATTGCATGCGTTATATAAAGCATGCATGGTATGCATGCTGTATTTAACGCATGCAT
>NW_026267206.1:140871-144024 GCF_000697945.3 Frankliniella occidentalis
ATTGTTTTTACCGTACACCTCTCCGTCTCTCTTGCCGCCAAGCCATACCCACCATTTAAGTACCACTCCTTGCGTTCACAGTCACACAAATAGACAAGGTACTTCCGTCACTGGCAGAAATACCCTGCGTTCCTGCGTGTGGCAAAGGTGTGAATTTTTCATGTTGACAATTATATATAGTAGCGTCTTACATGCATAATCAGCTCTCCGTAGTGCGAGGTGCTGTTGCAGTAGTAGATTGTTTAAGTCTGGAGAATAGAAATAGAGCTGAGAATTGCGTTCTCCAAATAGAAGGGAATCATGCCAACTGTTTCCGTCTACTCGATGTGATGTGACTGCACTGCAGTCACAGCATGCTACGGTATAATGTGCGTCAGATATTCGACATTTGTGATGAAATTCCGCTTTTACAGGGAGGCTACAAAGTAGAACGACAAAGCGTGGTTATTACATTTTTGCTGCGGTTAGAGCTCCTCCTCTCTACTACGCAAATGACACAGAATATGTGACATATTTTATTTCACAAGACCACGATGCCACTCAAAGCCCCGTGTGTTTTTTGCCCCCTTTTCCCCTCCGTCTGTGCGATCGACCCACCGGCCGACCCGCGCCCAGCTAGCCCACCACACCTGGAGCGATAGGGTGCAGTCATCTACACTGTCAGACGCACACACTAAGCCGTGCCTCGTGCTGTGCATGGACGCGCGCTGTTATACACAATTATACGCACAGCCATGTCCACAATTTCACAATAATGTTTACTTATGATTGCTTATTCACACAAGTTTGTGTACATTTATGGCTCCCTAAAATGACTACGACGCATCCGCGGGTTTAGTGTGAACTTTACCCTCTCGACTCTTTTACTCAGGCCTCTGTTTGACTGTGCCATTAATTGCAGAACGATACCGGTTGCCGCACTATTACAGCGGCAATTTTTTTTAAAAAACTAAATCGTAACAAAAATACACTTTCGCACTAACAAGGAGACTTAGGTAAGTGTAAATTCCCGATTCGGTTCAAACTCGGTATATTTGCTTCTTGGCCATGTAGATGACGAACGCCGGTCGAATTTTGTGCTGAAGTTCACATCTCGGGGTACTTTATAGGAGCATTTTATGGAAAAAGTTAAGAAATTCGACATAAACTCATGGAAGGCGGTCTCAAATCGAAAAATGGGAAAGGAACTACCCCCTCAAAACCGCACATTCTGAGTCGGAATATCACTTTTTTTTTATTAAACATGAAATTTTTATTTTTGGGGAACTATAGGCCCCTATAGGGAGTTTTGACATATGAACTTCAGCACAAATTTTGACGCGCAATAGTCATCTATGGGGATAAGAAGCAAATATACCGAGTTTGAACCGAATCGGGAATTTACACTTACCGAAGTCTCCTTGTAAGAGGGGCAGCTTACATTACCAAAAGTCATGGTTGTACTGCATCAGGGACTTCCTTCGCACAGGGTACCGCACCACAGCTCACGGCTCCGGGCACAGCACAAACACCACTCGAACAACCCTTCCGCCGTGATTGCATGCAAGGTTATGCCGCTGTATTCTCCGGGAGGAATAAACTGACCACAATTTTTCTGCGCGGATGTATATGAGGGGAAGGAGGTTAGGGGAGGGGGAGGGGAGAGCAGAATGAGGGGGATACGGAGCGGGGAGGAAGAGTATATGCGTGGGATGTGATTTCCCTGCGGACCAAGTGCGCCTCACGCGCTTAGAGTGCTCGGCAGCGGCTTCAGGATGCGGCCGCGCCGCCCCACGCTCCCTTACACCTTCACATTCTGCACCTGCCCCCCCCCCTCCCCACTCCGCGCAACTCCATATCCCGCACCCCGAAAAAACTTGCGCCCCACCCGCTTAGAGTGCCCGGCAGCGGCTTTAGGATCCGGCCTACCCGCCCCCTAGCCTCCCACACACCTCACCTCCACACCCTGCGCTCTCACCAGCCTCCTCCCCCTTCCACTCCACAGTCTGCACCTCCACACTCTCCACCTCCACACCTAGCCCTCCACCGCCACACCCTGCACCTCCATATCCTGCACCTCCACACCCTACGACTCCCACACCCTGCTCCCCCTCACCCTGCACCTCCACACTCTTGACCCCATATCCTGTACCTCCGTGCCCCGAACCTTCACGCCCTGCACCTCCACGCCCTGCACCTCCCCACCCTACACCTTCACACCCTGCACTTCACGCTGTCAGAATGCTCGGCTCGGCAGCGGCTTGCGGACGCGGTGCGGAGCGCGGAGCGCACACCTCCGTGCGCCGCCGCCGCTGCTGTCTCTGAAGGCGACGCTCGCAGGGGCGGGGTGGGCCATCCCGCCGTACACCGCAGCGCAACGGGACGGCCTACCTCCCAGGCGCTCTGCGCCCGCTGTTGGTTGGAGTTGGAGATGGAGAGGATGGACGAGAGAGGGGGAGAGGAAGGCGGTGGGGAGGGAGATAGTCTGAACGCTGGTTGCCTTAGCCACACATTCCTTTCTGACTTTGACAATAATTGGGTTGGATTAGGTTTCTTATTACCCGAGGACTAGCCTTGTGCGGAAGGGCTCCTTTATCGCTACTCCTGCAGCAAATGGAAACGCCAGCTCAGTCGTGTGCCTCTGGGGAGTGGGAGTGGCCGCAAGAGGCGATCCTTGGGATGATTCCATCAGACTGTTTATTTGTTGTTGTTTTTGGAAGGTTGTCCCCCACCACCCCCTGTCCTGCGGGTGCGGCGGGGACAGCCAGAGCGATGAGGCCTCGGCCTGCCACATGACACCCGAGTGCCCCTCCAACCTCCCCCCCCCTCCACCGACACCCCTGACCTTCTCCCTCGCCGCGCGTGAGGCCGCTGGGCTTACTTTGGGGTTGGTTAGCACAAGTCACAGCCGACAGCACCACGGCCTCGCACAAATTATGCGGACGAGAGGTACTTTTACTACCCCCCTCTCTCCCCCCCTCTCTCCCCCCCTCTCTCTCGGTCGCTTGCTGGCACTCTTTCTGTGTCACCCCAACCCCTCCTCTGCCCTCCCTTCTCCTTACCACGGTCCGTCCGAATACCTCTCTGCACTGCGGCCACACGGTTGCTATTGTTGCCGTACTGTCGTTGTTCCGAGCCTAATTGCCTTGTTGACACACGTGCACGTCGCGTAGC
>NW_026267206.1:144670-144993 GCF_000697945.3 Frankliniella occidentalis
ACAACGCCAGTGAAACAAGTCAAGAAACATCGCAGAAAATGATGTCTCCTCAACCAGCCCCACTATATTCTAGTGTGGTGCAGCTCAACTCAACCCCAGTGAACAATTTTATTGAAAATTCAACAATCCAAACTGAACTACAACCTAACCTCACAATGTCAACATCCCCAGTGCAAAACAATACCCCATCAAGAAAGTTGTCAGTGGTCCTTGAGAACACCCAAGAACACAATCAAGATCAACTTCTCCGTGCTGCTGCCGATCTTGTCGGTGGCGAAAACATCCAGTACGTGTCAAGACTCAGTGGGGGGCGATTTTGCCTC
>NW_026267206.1:149248-150401 GCF_000697945.3 Frankliniella occidentalis
AGGGGGAAAGAGAAAAAAGGCTGTGCGGCACAGCCTCGTAAAGGGAGCCGTAAGTGCGAAACGGTCGGGGCGTTGTCGTAAAAGTGGTCGGGACAGGCGTGAATACGGGAGCTGGGAGAGGTGGAGAAGAAGGTGTTCGCTTCAAATCTACTCCAGAAAGAAAGGCCAGGTGATAAATCCTTTTTTGTGTGTGCACAATAATCCCTTATGCATTTTGTTGTGCATAAACTTGCAGAATTTCATACAGCCATAAGTATGCATACATTTTTAATTTTTTATCCATAATGCATGTACAAAATGTAATTATGGACACACTGTACATAGTAATGCATATTGCGCATAATATTATGGCTGTATACAATTCTTCAAGTTTGCACAACAAAGTGCAAAAGAATTTAGTGTGTGACAGATAAGACACGACTTGAAATTTTATTTACTGAATTATACAAATTTCACGTAGGAAAATGATTGCTTGTGCTCTGATTGGCAAGATGCTAACCAAGGAATAATTGCAGATGTTAATCAGAAAGCTCCCAGCCTGATAATCGTGCCTGGTGGTAGCAGCAGAGCAGAGCCTAGTGGCAGCGCCGGGCTGAGGTCGTTTGGTGTTCGTGGAATCCTGCCACAACGTACTCTCGACTGTTCATGTTGTTGCGTTGGCTGCGGCATCATGCCGCTTTGGTGCTCGTCGCCGCTGGGCGGCCGCCGCGCTGGGGCACCGCGTGGGCTTCTCTGTCCTGGACCACCAATCTTTGCAAGAGAGGGGGGCGTTACGTAAAGTGGGCGAAGCTTTGTGAACGCATTTCCTTCACTCTCAGACCTGTGCTGATGTTTCTGTCAGTTAAAACGTCAGAATTCTCTGCAGCAGGATACTGATCAAGTGTCAATTCTGTCTGCTGCATATTAACCTAACTCAATCACAGGCAAAGATCGAAAGAAAACAAAAAACATCAGTAATTAGATGAGAGTGTGTAACTGGCATGCTTATATCTGACGGTAGAAACATAATTCTTTCCCTCCGGACCGAAAGTGGCCTATTTCGATTTTACAGAACAGACGGACTGCCCCCCCTCTCTCGCCCCCCTCTGATTCCCGAAGGCCGGACGCTCCCATCGACAGGGCCCAGACAATTTACGACTGGCTGATGTCCTGC
>NW_026267206.1:150776-151360 GCF_000697945.3 Frankliniella occidentalis
CGGGAGCTGGGAGAGGTGGAGAAGAAGGTGTTCGCTTCAAATCTACTCCAGAAAGAAAGGCCAGGTGATAAATCCTTTTTTGTGTATGCACAATAATCCCTCATGCATTTTGTTGTGCATAAACTTGCAGAATTTCATACAGCCATAAGTATGCATACATTTTTAATTTTTTATCCATAATACAAGACGGTAGAAACATAATTCTTTCCCTCCGGACCGAAAGTGGCCTATTTCGATTTTACAGAACAGACGGACTGCTCTCTCTCGCTCTCTCTCTCGCCCCCCTCTGATTCCCGAAGGCCGGACGCTCCCATCGACAGGGCCCAGACAATTTACGACTGGCTGATGTCCTGCCGAAGCCCAAAGCAAGTAGTCGCCCCCCAGCTATGGTTGTTCGGCATGCCGCTAGCGAAGCTTCCTCCCGGGGCCATTTCATCTCCTGCGAGTTTATGCTTGGCCTCTCGCCGCGATACCTTCGCCTTCGCCTCCCCGCGCGTCTTCCGCTCTGCGGCCTCTCTGTCTTGCTGCTTCGCTCGTCATCCCCACCCCCCGTGTAGCCATTGTCATCTCTGCGTCCTCGCCCC
>NW_026267206.1:156542-158847 GCF_000697945.3 Frankliniella occidentalis
GCCACCAAACTCAGCCCGCCCGCTGTTAGTCCAGGGAAGATCTCCTGTTCCTGCAAACTGCACAATGCTTGCAAATAATAGGTTCGTTCGGGTTCGTTCGTATACGTACACTCCAAACACTGAAAACTATCCTCGTTATTTGTTAATATAGGTTTATTTGTTGTAATTTGTATTTACAAAATATGTTGTAAATTTGCTAAATACCAAACTTGCTTTCTCGGCCAATTACAAGTCGACACACGCACGTCATTGAAAATTTTTCGTAAACATACTACGTCTATTTTTCACCCTAAACCAGGTACAAATGCATGTTTTGTCTCCAACGTAGATACAAACATACAACGGAATTTGATGTGCACAAGGTAACATCTAACCTACGTACATTGTCTCTCCCCATTTAGTGTGTATTGAAAACGATTTTCTGCTGCAGATTGCAAAACATTTTGCAGCATAGTACAAGGTGAAAATTGTTCTCTGTTGTCCAAGGACCGTCGGAACGATTCAAGGATGCCCCATGCAATTTTTTCCTTCCCGTCCTTCCGATGGTGCTTGGATATCAAGAAACAGTTTTTACTGTGTTATACACACTAAAAGCTTATGAACATTTTTATTCATAGCTTACTGAGTTCTGTGTACGTATTTTTTAATACGCCAGAACAAATTTGTTCACACCGACGTAATTATAAAAAAAATGCGTAAGCAGAGCACGTACCGGGCGATTCAGAGCACGCGCCGCAGTGTTGCGGGTTTGCCTATCCTCGACTCGGCGGGCGCGGGTGAGAGGTGAGGAGGAGAGGGGTCCCCTCCTCAGCTCTCACCTGTGCGCCCGCCGAGTCGAGGATAGTCAAACCCGCAACACGGCGGCGCGTGCTCTGAATCACCCGGTACACAGAACTCATCAGTAAGCTATTAATAAAAATGTTCATAAGCTTTTAGTGTACGAAGTAGTACTTCTTAAGCTTTCAAACTTTTTCTTTGCAACGTTGCCAAGAATGGCATTTTACAGTGACAGTGCACGGTTGTTCTGTGGCGACGGAGCGGCAGCGGCGCGTTCTCGGTGAGCCTAGAAGGGCTGGGACGGGGCAGTGGGCCACGGCGGCGGGTAGTATACAGTCTACCCTTACTACTGCCCTATTTCCTCCTATACTCTCTTTGCTCCGCTTCTTATCCCCACCCCTTTCGCTCTCTGTGAATGAGAACCGCGCTCCACCACATTGTGAATGTATGGCGCTGGCATACCAGAACGCCACGCTCCGCCCCGCCTGGTCAGATCGTTGGCCAGCGCGCCCCACCCCACCCCACCCCCTCGGGCCAACCCCCAGAAGTACCGTGAGGAGGCGTCTGACATGAATTAGCCAACGGACTGCTGGCGTCCAGGGTGGTGTAACCACCGTGGAGGTGGAGAAGGCCCGGTAGTCTAGAGAGGCAAAGACGAGAGAGTGTGACGACTTTTGAATGTTCCACACTGTGATTACGTGTTTATTGTAGGGTTAAAGGTTAAAACAATATCATTTTCACAGCAAGTGGGTGCGTCCTCATCCGTTGCATGTCGAGCTGGACGGCCGCCCTGAAGATAAAAGTCGCAAAAGTACACAGAGTAACAGTTAACAACTCCCAGAGCCGTATTGCGCAGCGTCAGCAGATTGTAAAAGAAAGAAAGCTCAACAATTTTTCATGGGGCATTTTTTGAAGGGCAAAACTGAAACAAAAATCGTTTTTATGGATTCGCCTCGGTGCGCTGCAGCAACTTGCTCTCGGCGCGCTTGTAGTGGAGCAGTAAAGTACTTGGATGGCCAGAATAAAACACTCGGTGTCCTCAGGCTGCGGGGGAGAGGGGACGAGGAGGGGTGTAAAGGCTCTACAAGTAACGGCCCCTGCGCGCGCGCTGTTAAACCTGTAATAGGCGCCATAATGCTAATAATGCCACCCTGATGGCCCGATACATTGTGGGGGGGAAAGAACGGATCGTGAAGGCAGATGATGTAAAATTAAGTGTTGCGCCTTGTACCTTATTTTTTGTAATATTTTAGTAGGATGTAAAAATGACTGAAAACAGGGGGAGGGGTCCAGTCAAGTCGGTAAACATGAGTAAACGCTGTGTAAATTATTATTTAATAGCCTCTCATTTATTGTGTATGATTGTTAAAAACGTAATGTCGGTTTAATGATCAATCCCTCCATGACCACACCACCAGACCCCCCCTCACTCCAGGGGTGTTTTTTTTTTAAAGTCTGCCTGACATGCGGAGTGATATCGTGTGGTTTGTCAATGCTCAGGCGCATGTTGCCTATAGTTCCAGGCGTC
>NW_026267206.1:160577-161546 GCF_000697945.3 Frankliniella occidentalis
CCCCCCCTATGTTTCCCATCCTTCTGCCGCACTCTTCCCGTTTCGCCCCGCTCTCCTTGATGTTCTTTTATCTCCCGCTGTGTTGGCTGCTGCTGGTGCTGGTGCTGCTGTTTTGTTGGCCCTTTCCCCCTTTCCTTACTTTATTATTGGCTTCATTCAGGAAAAGAAATAGAGCAAATCAGAAAAAAGGAAAGGAAAATGAAAATCTCTCACGATGAGCCACTCTGCCCGCCCAAGCCCCCATCTTTTGCCTCGTTCTAAATATTTCGGATCGTGATCGACCTTATCGATGTCGTCCCGAGTCAACTGTATTCCCGCGAGGCATTCGCTTCTCCCCCCCCTCTCTTTCTTCTCGTACATTGCGCACGCAGATGCAGCAGCTGTATCGCCCTCCTTGCAGGTGCGCAGCGGCAGCTGCTGCTGCGCGTGTTTAGTTCGCTGCGGTCGAGGGGATGAAGCCCGTTTTCCCTTTGCGCGGCTGTTTCCTACTCGGCGACCTCGGGAGAGCGGATAGGGAGTTAGAGTGCGATGAAGAGATGAATAGCACCCATAGGAGGTGCAAGCAAGTTTGCCGGCTGGCCCGTTGGGACAGATTGGTCACGAAAATGATGGGTGATTATTCAAACATTTTATGTCCAAGATGTCGCCCTTGCCCTTCGTTGGATGGGCGTAACTACTTTAAACTCGCCTCAGTAGGTTTTGGTAGTGGTCATTTAGATACTGCATACATTGTGCAATAATTCACTAGATCTAGATCCGTGGTCTATAAATGTTGTACACTATGAAATTTTTAAGTTAGTCCGTCCGTATTCACCTCCCTATGGGGTCTGTACCTATCACCACGACGCAAAAAAAGGATAACTATGCTCGCTCGAGATATGAGAGGAACAATAGGTGTGCTGTCAGCAGAGTGCGCGAAGAACGATACCGACTGGAAGACTTAACAGCCGGGTAGGTTTGCTGCTGCTG
>NW_026267206.1:169283-172851 GCF_000697945.3 Frankliniella occidentalis
GCACTAACTTTTGCTAAATCGCTCTCCTCCGCCACACCACTGCGGCCGATGGCCACGTTCAGCAATCCGAGTGTTGATCTCACCCCATTCCCCCGAACCCCCTCCTCTGTGAATTTATTCTCCCCCCCCCTCTTCTTTTCCCTTCTCCCTCAGAGGGAAGGCCCGCACCAACTGCGCGTTCTGATGGCCCTCTCCTGATTGAGCAAGGCGGTTTGAACAGCTTCGGCTTTCACCTCCCCCCCCCCCCTCTCTGAGAGCCTGTCCCAGTCCCAGTCCAGCCCTGGGGACATTTATACATGTCGTGTTCGGCCCATAAAGTGGCCAGCCCATCAAGCCGCAGGGACGCCGCGCCAGCGCCGTGCGGCCCACGATTGATGTATGGTGGTCGGCGACATTTTGTTTTATGTGTATTATTTGATTGGTAAGTATATGGTTTGTCCGCATGTGGCGCTGCGAGTAAGTGGACAAGCGCTATTGAAGGCGATGCGGCTGAGGCGACATGGAAAATATATCTTTAAAAATGGTAAAATGTACTCGTTTCCAAAGGCACAGGCTCGAATGAGTTGCCGTGAGCCAGGTCTGGCTGACAGGAGGGAGAAGGGGGTGGGGGTGGGTGGGGGTAAAACGCTATGACGACAAAAAAGCGGAAAATTTACAGCCAATTTGTGATAAATGCGGTTGTCTTTAATTTTTTGTAATTTCTAAGTAGAATTCGTCGTACTTTCGTGGTAAAAGTGTAGTTACAAAACCGACGCATATCTACGTCAATTTTTTTTGGTTACGTGCGTCACGTTCTACTTAGATGTATACCCCCCCCCCCTCCCCCCAAACCCGTGCAGAATGAGGGGCGCTTGCCAAGGGAGAAATTAACATCGCAACCATAGCGTTTCGACGTTGATTTCACCATTGTTTCGACATCGCTCGTCTCCCATAGATCATCGGTTTTTCTCAAATAATCGTCGTTACAGTGCCGCATCCCCATGTCAGTGCAATCCGGCGCGCAGTTCACACGCTGGCACTCTCGCCAAGTTCAACACGCTTCCCTTTGGGAAGTAGTCCAGATCTGCCGCTTCTGCGACGTGCTTCCCTGTGCTATAGATGCCGCGACACCACGGCGACACAACGTTCGTTTCGAACAAATTTGTGCGCAAAACCGCGGCATGATTTCATACAAATGTCTGCACTAAGGTGTTCAAATCAATGCAGACATGTGTGCTAACATTGCTACAATTCGTACAAAAAGAAAGACACAAATATATAGTATGAAGTTTTACGCAAATATTAGGCGGGAATCTAAATAATCGGATGCAATCGATTAATCGGATGTTATCGATGTATCGGACTTAATCGATTAATTGGGTTTATTCGGTTATTTGGCTATTAATGCAATAGAGTCGATGGCGATGCATCGGAATCGAATATTTTATCGCGATGATCGCAATCATCGGCCGATTACAGAGAATATCCGTCATCGACCAGGCGCATTTCTTTCTTGATCGCAGCAACACAGCCACCTTAAATAATGAATGTGAAGCAAAGCGCATACTAATCATATCTTGGAATGACCCTACTCTCTGCGACCCAGCATCCAAAAGGTATTTTGTTGCCAGCTATGAATCTAGCCCTATAATGTCCATAAGGCATAACTGGAAATTTTGGAAATACCCAGGTCATTGCAGCATTTTTGATATCGTAAAATCCCTGTAAGTGAAAGAAAGCAGTGATTTTACGCAATTCAAAAAGTTTCACCCTGCACGAGTCTCTGCAACCATTTGACACAGAACAGTAAACAATAGTACCAATTAGTTACCGGCTCAATTTTGCACTCTGCATTTTTACTTTCTTTTCCCTTGTTAAAAAATGCTTCGTACACGAAAGGAACATGATCTTTCATATTCTGGCATCCCCTTTTTTTAAATTCAAATATAAAATTGTTTTCTTTCCACTGGTTATTGGACATAATATCAAGATTAAGCTTCGCCTGCAAAATAGACACATATTGATCAAGAACAAGTTGATAATCCTTCCCAATCCCTCCATTTCTCAGTACCATGCGCTGCAATATAGCAGAACAGCAATGCCTTACCCAGCCGGCGTTATCGTATGTACCATTACCAGCCGTTATATTTCCGTTCAGACGTTGTATCTCCTTTGGCGTTTTTGGGTTAAAGCGAGTTATATGAAAGTTCCATTTCCATGGTAACTTGTCGTAGGGTGGTCCGCAGTGGTAGAAGCGCTCGACGTAAACTATGTAGGGACCCTAAAGAACAGGGCGCAAAACAAAAAACTGTTATTTCCTCAATTTTGGTCTGATTATTGTGGATAATTATAAGTCTGCACTTCAGTATAAACGTCCATGTTTATTCCATTCCAATCAACAGTCGAACAAGAACAGGAAACAGGAAACGACAATAAGTTAAACAAAAGAAAGAACACTTTAGAATTATACAAAGCAAAGGCAGTGAATAACATACAGTCAAACAGAAACTGTCGCGAAACAAAACTGAGAGGGCTAAGTTTAACGAGACTAAGTTGACGACGTGTCAGTGACAGACAAGTGCACTACTTACTGCAAAAGAATTGATCACTCCTCCGTTAACGCGCAACTGGCTTGTAAGTGCGACGACCACTAGCTGGAGCAACAACGCGGGCCACCGGAGCTCCACAAGTGCATAAGCGGCACGAGATGCAGGATGTTCCACCTGTACAAGATGTGCCGTGGAGCCGATAGGCCGAGGCCAACGGTGGAGGCCACGGGCGGCGGTCATAGGAAGCCGGCGAGCTGAAGCCCCAAAGCTCAAGTTGTGTTCTGGGCTCCACTGGCGAGCCTCAACGGCACTATGAGCTGCCATGCCGCAAGGCCACCAAGCACCAAATAATTATAGGCACGCTTACTCAAAAAGATGGGTGGGGGTTTAAAATGTACAGTATTCAGATAAGGTGCCACGTGGACATTGCCACATTGCAAAAAAAAATGGCACCTGATGACATGTTTTGCGAGGCCAGTCGGCAAATTTTTAGCAAAGATGATGCCTTACATTCAGACTTTTTTGGGTTCCACTCCTGACAACGGCTGCTTTTGTGTGTGGATTAGTTCCACCTAGTACAATAGGTAATGCTATCAACATTAAAAATACCTCGGTAATTTAGTTTTTTTGACAGTGTGCCAGGATGTCTCGCCCGACCCGGCCCTGACAGGCGACACGCTAAACGCTACAACATACCGCTCGCTGCACATCAACACGAGCAGTTGGTAGTAAAGCCCTGTAAAGACGTGCACTGTACACTAACTGGAAAAGTACTTTTTCGTACAAGTCACATGTATTGATTTATGAAGATATAAATGTGTATAAATAGCACACAATAAACCCCAACCCCAACATATGATTTTTAGTTGATGCACAAAATTTAACACATTTCTGTATGAATAAGTATATAACTAAGCACGTTTTCGTACATAAATCCGTACGCACGAATCACTCCATACGACATGTACGAAGAAGCAGATCCCCGTTAGTGTGTGGAAAAACTGAAAAAAACTCTTTTAAGACGAGGCAGAACACTTAAC
>NW_026267206.1:172901-175226 GCF_000697945.3 Frankliniella occidentalis
TTTTGCGGTGAAGTAAATTTAATAATAAGAGACCCCCTCCTGCCCTGGCGCCCTGCCGGCCCGTCTCACCAGCCTCGCAGTGCAATTACAAGCTTGGCGCTCCCCTCCTCGCCACCCAAACGATGTTTGCCCAAAGGGCGCGACGACAGTTTTCAAAGGAGCTGCTGCTGCTGCTCGCCTTACAAGCCTGCGGTGCCGGCGACGTGGTCAGGAGGAGACCGCCCGCTCCTGGCGAGTACAAGTAGCGGCAGGGTGCACAAAAAAAATACATTTTAGTTATTCCGTGCTAATCAGTTTAGCTAGATGATTTTACACGCGTAAAAAAAAATTAAAAAAAATTGCTGGATGTAAAGACTCAGCTGTACAGCTAAAAGGCATTTAGCAACTCGGTTAATTGAAGGTGCGGTTTACTGGACGGCTAGAAAATTAAAATTAGCTCTGGTGGTAAACAAATTAGCCAAGTCAATCGTGTTCGCGTTCATTCTTTTACTGAATAAGAGATCCTCTGACCGAATACAAACCGAGGGAAATTTCTGTAGGGTATGAGTGGAAGGTTTCGAATAAGCTTTTTTTGAGCGATTGAGAAAATTATATTACCAGACATTTTTCTTGCATGCAGTGGAATACCACGTTTCTACAGCAAATTCACCGCAGGTAAAAGAAATTAAGCAGAGTACGAAATAAGAGATCGTCCAGAAAGTACGTCCGTTTTTCTGTGATCCATATATTTAATTTATAATTAAGGAAGCATGGCGCCTGCGAGACTCAGGGTAGACCAACCCGCAGTACACGAATGCACTGCAGGCAAGATGTTGCCTACCTATCAGGCGCTATGAGAGCCTGCATGGGCTGTTGCGGCGAATGAAGGTCGTATACACTCAAATCTTATGAACTTTTTTTTGTTCATAGCCCACTGAAATCTGTGAATGTCTAGCTCAATAAATCTTTAATGGCGCCAGTATGAATAAGAAAATTGTACATACTGGCATATTTTCACAATACACTCTTAGTTCATTTTAAAAAGTGGTCTTTATGGTACGAACAATTGGGTTTGTAACGTACAAAGGATCTGGAACCACCACATTGTTTTTCTTCGTATTACAAAGAGCACAAGTTTAAGACAAGACATGTGCTCATCGTATTAAAGCCGAGCCCTTCGTAATTCAAAGGATTTGTTTGCATTTCAAAGGTTCCAAATCCTTTGTACGTTACGAAAAGCAGTTCTCTCTTAGAAAATTATAGAAAATGTATACACGGTGTCATCGTGGGGCGTCGTGATGTGGGGACTTACTTTGTCGACTTGACATACGGAATTCAACTGTAGAACGTATAATGCGCTGATGTGGTGTGGGCCAGGCTCGGGCGCGACCGACCCGAGCCGAGACCGAGCAACAAGTCAAACTCTTTGAGCCGCAGCGGCGGCAGTGCGGTGCGGGGTCGTGGCTGGGCGCGGAGTGCTGTGAGTAAAGCATACTGGAAACCCGAGTCGGCCCCCCGTATAACCTCCCGCGCACCTTCCGTTTTGCATTTTGCGATGCGTACTTGCGTTTATGATATGCTGATCCGTGCAAAGTACAAAGTAAGTGTGACTCACTGTGAAAAACATCGTCGTAAATTTACAAAAAAAATGGTAAACTCGAATTTTAATTTAAGCCGTAAATTTACAACATCACATTTTTTACTCGCCAATGGATTTAAAGTCGACACATACTGCACGGATCTTTACGATTTCAAATTGTAATTGTACAACTTGCGTCAAGGAAAATTTTCATGTAAACCTACCTCCTTTCTTCACAGTGCTGAAAAAAATTGTAAAGACTATATTATTCACAACTAATTACAACCCGTGCTAAATTCAAATAAGAATTGCACTGCTTTTTCAGGAAACAAAACCTTTGTTTTTCTGATATTTATTTTTTAAATCTTTGTTATTATTGCTATTTGATGACTAGTGGCCCCATTATGTCATATGCCGGCCATGTCCCATGCAAACTCTACGTTTGTTTGTACTTACATGACACCGGTACGGGGCGGGTACCCGAGAGGGTGGCTGGGAGGGGGTCGGCCGCAGCGCAGCAGCACAGTTGAAAGGAACGGTGTTCCTTTCAAGCTACCATGAGACGCGCGCGTCTCACGAAAGCAGCAGCAGAGTGTATCCGTTCGTCGTACAGGCTTTTGCTCTTCTCACTTCCGCTTCTCGTTTCCGTTACTGGGGGGGAATCGCCGCCGGAATACTCCCGATGGCATGGCGCTACTCGTAAACCCCCTCCCCCTTTACGCACCCTGTGCGTGGTCTCGTGACGGCCTGTCCTCCCTACACCCTTA
>NW_026267206.1:182653-188833 GCF_000697945.3 Frankliniella occidentalis
CCCCCCCCCCCTTTTCACTCTCAGAAATGCTGCGATGGTGACGATTCTTCTGTAGAGAGAGGCAGGCGGTTCAACCCCCGCTCGCTTCCGAGGCTGGCTGTCGGCTGTCGGCTTTGTCCTGTCACACCTACGTTAGGGACACCGTTTTCTTGTCTTTAACATACGCAATTTATTTATTTTAAAAAAAACGGCAAATTTACGGACAATTTACGAT
The DNA here is from genome assembly GCF_000697945.3 of Frankliniella occidentalis. NCBI lineage: Eukaryota > Metazoa > Arthropoda > Insecta > Thysanoptera > Thripidae > Frankliniella > Frankliniella occidentalis. The sequence continues at coordinate 182,868 of NW_026267206.1, forward strand.
GAAAGCGGCTGTCTCTAATTTGTCGTAGTGTTAAAGTATAATTTGGCGTACTTTCGTGATAAATACTAATCATATCTAGGAATGCACTCAGCCTCAACGACCCAGCATCCATAAGATTCTTTCTTGCCAGCCATGAATCTAGCCCTATAATGTCCATAAGGCATAACTGGAAATTTTGGAAATACCCAGGGCACTGAAACATTGTTGAGCTCGTAGAATCCCTGTAAATAAGAGTTAACAGAGACAGTGATTTTCTGCCATTAATTTTTTTTTTAACGCCGCACTAATCTGTACCACTCTTTGCTACAGAAGTGGAAAGAATAGTACCAACTACTTACCGGCACAATTTTGCACTCTACATCTTTGTCTTCTTTTTCCTTCTTAAAAAATTTATGGTAAATAAAAGGGAGATGATCTTTGACATTCTGGCATCCCCTTTTTTTAATATCAAAGACAAAGCTGTTTTCTTTCCACTGATTATTTGACATCACATCCAGCCAAAGCTTCGCCTGTTGAAATAGATATATTTTGCAAGAACAAGACAGTCGTTGTCACAATTTTTCTTCTGTTTTGAGTGCACACTGTACAATGTTGTTCCTTAACAAGAATTTGTTGTTAACAAATTTTTGCTTTGTTGTTAACAAATTGTTAACAGTCGATTCCACCTATCGACTCAAGCCTATCGAACAGAGCGACACGGTCTTTTTTTTCGCGTGGTACAAAACAAGGACAAATAGGCCAACGGGACAGGCCAACCTGTATGTTTTCCGTTGTTAATACTTCCCAATCCTTCCATTTCTCAGTAGAATAGGCTGCAATAGCAGTGCCTTACCCAACAGCTGTTGTCGTATGTAGAATTAGCAGCTATTACATTTCCGGTTACACGTTGTATCTCCTTTGGTCTCAGTGGGTTAAAGTGAGTCACTCGCAAGTTCCATTTCCACGTCCATATGTCGTTCCATGGATCGCAGTTATAGAGGCGATCGACGTGAACTATGTACGGACCCTAAAGAACAGAGCGCAAAACAAGGGACTGTCGTGAAACAGAACTGAGAGGGCTAAGTAGAAGGAGGCTAAATGGACGACGTATATGTCAGTGACAAACACGTGCACTACTTACTGCAAAAGAATTGATCACTCCTCCGTTAGCGCACAGCTGGCTTGTAAGTGCGACGGCCACTAGCTGTAGTAACAACGCGGACCATCGGAATCCCACAGGTGCATAAGCGGCACGAGATGCAGAATGTTCCACCTGTACAAGATGTGCCGTGGAGCCTATAGGCCGAGGCCAACGGTGCAGGCCACGGGCGGCGGTCATAGGAAGCCGGCGAGCTGAAGCCCCAAAGCTCAAGTTGTGTTCTGGGCTCCACTAGCGAGCCTCAACGGCACTATGAGCTGCCATGCCGCAAGGCCACCAAATACCAAATAATTATAGGCACGCTTACTCCAAAAGAATAGGGGGGGGGGGGGAATGTACAGTTTTCAGCTGCCACATCACTGTAAAAACAAAGGTGCGAAACCCTACCTTTAAAAGACACTAACAAAGTTTCGTGCCATAAGTTTAGTGCCTTTGGAAAGGCACGAAACTTTAGTAGTGCCCCAGGAAAGGCACTAAACTGCGCCCTTGACTTTAGGGCCTCGGGAAAGGTGTTGTTTAGTGCCTTTGTTTTACCAGTGCTTGACCATTTATGTGTTTATTTTCTGACACGACACACGCCATGGTTTCATGGGTAAACAAAACAGTTTCTTTTAAAATGGATCTTTCTTTCTGAACTTTTGATCCACGTTTGTTGTGTAACCAGTGGCGTCAAAAGTGAGGTTTGGGAGGGGGCCGAGCCCCCCTTTTTGGGGCTAAGCACCAGCTGCGAAGTAGTAAAACGATATGAAGAACACTAACGCACTAATGCTATCGATGCATGCGCACCAATATTTAAGTTTTAAAATCATAGGAGTCCTGGAAATGTATCAGATAAAGAACTATGGTCAAAGAAAGTCTTCAGCTGCAGCGTGGAAGCGGGTATCGCGCTCTCTGAGAGCAGAATATTCATTTAATGTCTCTAAAGAAGGGTGTGTTTGCTCTATAGAGGTGAATTCTTCGGGTAAAGAGTCGCTGCGTCGCTTTACATTTTGTTAAAGCAGCACAATATTAATTGAACGATTTCTTCTCACTTAACTCCTATGCATTTTGTTGTGCATGAACATAGAATGATAAGCAGCCATATAAGCCGCAAGCCAAGTGGTTTTCTTGAATTTCTTCCTGAGAGGGTGACATCAACCGGCCACCATTTTCAACACGCGGGGTGCCAGGTACAATTCCTGCTGCAAGTATGCACCACCGACAGTTCATCCGAGTACACCCCGCCGCATCTCGCCAGTGAGGCGGCAGTCGGCGCGGTGCGGGTCGATGCCGCCCGGCCTTTCACCTTTCACCCCTCGGACCCCGGACGCCCATACCGATTGCGATCGCCTGCCCGCCCATCGACGCGTGTGTGATATCGGAAACTGATGAGCGCAGAGAAGTTGATCTCACGCCACACAATGGGCCGGTGTAACATTGCACAATGCCACACACGAAAGCACCTGGCATTACGTTTGCTTTGTTTTCCAAATACGCATATATCTGCGATTCTGAAGAACTCCGATAACCAAAATAAATCTTCAGCACAGATAAAGCAACAAACACTGTAGATGAAATGCAGGAGGCTTATGCACTGTTAAAAAAAATTGAGTTTTTGATGTAATGTTTGAAAGCAACAAATGTTGTTAAAAAAAAAACAACACATGTTGTAATCCAACAACATTCACCAAATTTTCTGAAACAAATTTTTATTTCAAAACAGTGGTTAATTGCTTCCGCCTGCACCAAAAATTTGTAATAACGCAAACTTGTTCGTTCTGTAACGATACATCTTGCTATCAAAATTTACAACGGTTTTGTTGTTGTGCTACAACATGGTGAAAAGTAGGAATTATGTTATGGGACCACTACGGGCAAAAAAGAAGGAATTTTGAATTTTGCCACGTGCCAATGAAAGCGAATGCTGTTTTTTGAACAGATTAGTCATTACAAAGAGTGTGATAATTTTGACAATATCTTTTATCAGCTGTGGTTGTCCGAAAATGAGCTTCACACTGCACCATATAATGCTCTCGAAGCAACAGCACTCTTGTTGCTCGTGACTAACCCCTGGCGGGGCGCGGGTGGGCCGACCCGTCAGACACCGGAGCTCGGCGGGCGCGCCTACCTCGCGGGCGCTCGCTGCGCTGCCTCGCCTGCCAGGCGTGAGTGGCGGCGCCCGCCAGGTGCCGCTTCTTTTCAATTTCTTTCGCCCCCGCATCTTGCAGCCGCAGCAGCTTCCAGTTTCGCGACTCCCGGTGTGCGCGGCGCCGTTACGTATTCGCATCAGCATAACGCGATGAGCACAACGCCGAGTCACGCCAGCGTACCCCCACTCGACCCCGTCACCTCTTAGGGGTCGTTCAAATACTACGACCCTGTTAGGAGGGGGAGGGGCGCGAATATTATGGGGTCTGAGAGTGATCAAGAACATCATTAATGATGCTTCAATTGAAGCCCGTTGGACCCCATGATATTTGTACCCGGGGTACAAATATCATGCGCTCTCTATGGACTCCACTGCTGGTCCTGATCGTTTTAAGGGCCCCATAATATTTGTACCACCACCCCTAAAAGGCACGTAGTATTTTGAACGACCTCATACCCCACCGCTCGCTACCCCACCGGTCCAGCGTCACGTGACCTGTCCCTAAACGGGGCAATAGCAGACCAAATCACGCTCCGGGCTGCTTCACTCCCCCCTTGCCCCCGTCACGTCCCATCCTCACGTTGGTCTTTTCTTCTTCCTCCTCCTCCTCCTCCTCCTCCTCCTTGGAGAGTTGTTGCCGCCGTTTCGCTACCGCTGCAGCAGCAGCTGAATAACTGCAGGGGCGAGCGGAAATAAACGATGCTGCAACAACTTGCTTCTGGCCGTCCCGGCGACGTGACTGTGCCCTCCGCGACCTCATTACCTCATCCAGACCAGTGGCCGCGATTTCCAACCGCGCTCTCCAGCCGCTCTCTCTAGTCGCTCTCTCTAGTCGCTCTCTCTAGTCGCTCTCTCTAGCCGCTCTCTCTAGCCGCTCTCTCTCGCCGCGCCCTCCAGAGCGCTCCAGAGCTGACCAATGGACCCCGAGCAGCGCATTGGCGAAAAATTCAACGCCTATGTGATCTAATTTGTCTCGTTCCGTGTGTGCTCTGCAGGTGCCGCTGAGGGAGCTGAACCTGCGCCGGCTGTGGTCCGGCATCAAGTCGTCCTCGTCGACCAACTCGTCGGCGTCGTCCTCCGGGCGGCAGCGCGCCGACTCGTCCTTCCTTGGGGCGGCGGGCGGCGGGGGCGCCTCGTCGCCGGGGGCGGAGGCGGCCGGGGGCGGCGGCGATGACGGGGACGTGCAGGAGGCGGCCCCCTCGGCGCCGCCCCCGCGCTCGCTGCCCCTGCTGCAGGTGTGGCCCTCGCAGGACAGCCCGCGCGCCGAGCACGAGGACCACGGCCAGGCCTTCGTCTTCCCCGCCGGCCTCTCCGCCGGCGTCGGACCCAAACCGCCCGGCTCCACCACCTCGTCGGCCTCGGCCACCACGCACCAGCACGACTCCGGCATCGACTCCGTCCAGGTAGGCCAAGGTCTCGCCGTCGCGTCGCCGTCTTCACCTCTGACTAGGGCGAGGAGCGAGGAGTTGATCACTTGGATATTCCTTGTACACCTGAAAAATATTCCAAAAATATTCCAGATCTTTCAATAGTATTCCCAGACATTCCACTGGATATAGTCCAGGATTCCAAAAATACTTTAGTTATTCCAAAAGTATTTTAGAATTTGAGTGGTCTACCCCTCGTACTATCGGGAACTGGAGTCCCCCCCCCCCTCCTGCCTGCCGCATTTCCCCCTCCCCCTGATCTCCCGCTGAGTGTTTTCGCCTCCCGCCCGCGAGCTTATTAACGCCGCCATATCGAACGTCTATTCCCGGTCTTGTTTGATCGGACGATGAAATTAAATGAGCTCCCGTCTACGAGGATCCTGCCCCCCCCCCTCTCTCCCCTCCTCCCTGACTGACACGGCGCGGGGCTGCCTCCGCAACGACACCGACACCGAGGAGGAGGGGAAAGGAGATGCCCCTCGCACCCCATGCTAGCCAGTCTTACTGCCGGCTCTCACCGTTTTCTCATTCATTCGTCTGTCTTTGTCACTCTCTCTCTCCCCCTCGGTCGGTAGACAGGGCAGACAGACTGTCTCCAGGGGGGGGGGGGGATGAGCGGAGCGGCATCGAACGTGGAGCACTCTACTAGGGCCGGTCGTACACCATCTGCTGGCATGACGTCCGCACACGTGTGTGTCACAGTTCTGGATGTTGCACTCTCATCAGAAAACGTTTAGTAAACGATGAGGTGAACAAGCTCCCTCGGCAGAATTCGTTGGTGATGCACTCTGTCTGCTGGTCTTATATCCCGCGAGTGCATCTCACAAACAAACTTTCTGATGATGTGACACAGACACTCGGATCACATTTTTTATTTTCCAGCATCAATAAGGCATATCGTGGTCGGGAGACTTCAAATTTTCTCATCAACTTCAGACTATTTTTTGGGGGTGGATTGACGACTTCCTGTTGTTAAATTTTGTATTTGTTTCACACTTTCTTATACCCCGTATGTATAGCGATACGCGGGGGAAGCACCAAAGATGACGGGCGGGTAAATAGACACAGGGACGGACAGACAGGCCGAACGGACAGACAGCCGGGCAGGAGGGAGGACATATCAGCTCTTCGATTGTCCAGTTCGACTGGCGGTCACGAGCCGTGGGCCCCCGCCCCCGCCCCACCACGACCACGCGCCCCATTGGCCCGATGGCCGTCGCAATGTCGAGGACGTCGACAACGTCTGTTGAGCGCCCTCTCTATCGCGGTGGCG
>NW_026267206.1:189218-192697 GCF_000697945.3 Frankliniella occidentalis
CCACCCACAACCCTCGCGCCGGTACTTAAGCCCACGTCTCTCGCCACCTCCGGATGTCGCCAGTCGCCACAACGGCAACGACCAGCTCAACCAGTAGCACGACCTCAAGCTCTGTCAGTTGTCAGCCATTTGAAAATTTCCAGTTAATTTCTATAAGTTTTGTCTAAATTCACGATTGCCCCCCCTCCCCATTTTCTTCTTAAATGTCCTCAGCAGCACGAGCAGACACGCCGTGCACTATGTGTGGGGGCGGGTGAGACTCTTTGCGGCGACTGCTCACTTGGAGGCGATACGCAGGCTGGAACGCCTCGCCTCCAGTTGTTTCACGTGTCGGTGCTCCCGCCTATGTTCCCGCCCGCTCCCAAGTTCCTCGCCGCATACATTTGTTATAACGCTGCCCAGATTGTCTTGCCGCCCGACTGTGCCGTACTACTCGTGTGCGCGCGAGGCTAGAGAGTCGAGCGTCGAGGAAAAGTTTAGATAGACTTGTAGGTCTTGTTTTTTTTTTTTTTTTTTACAGTGTTGCGTTCACTCGCGCCCCCAAAGTTGTGGCGGAAAAAATGTGTTGAGAGAGTAAGATGGCGGAGGAGAGAAGACGACAACAAGGGAAAACCGTCGACGCGGGGGTGGTGGTGGCGGGTGTGAGTCCCCCCCCCCCCTTTCCCCTCTACGGGAGCTGCTGTGTGGAGCTGATGGATGGGGTCATTGCAAAATTCTGACGCCTCGGCCCGGACTGGCCCCGCGGAGCCAACGTAAGAGCATCTAGTTGTGCGGCCCGTGGCGCGTCGTGTCCCTACACGTCTCCCCACCCCGACCAAACGGCCGGCTTTACGCTGCTGTAGCCTCAGCCTGACACTTAAGTGCGGGATACAGAAGAGAGAGAGAGAGAGAGAGAGTTTGCAACATGGTTTTAATAAATCACAATACTTATAACTTACACTTGCATACAGTACATATAACGTTTATCACTATTATCACATTTATCACATTCCTCACTGGAGTTCTCGGGCGGTGCCGATCACGGTGCGGATCCGCAGGGCCGGGGAGGTCGGGCGGTCAGGGCAGGAACTCGTTGGGGAGCAGTCCAAACCCAGCGGCCGACGGAGAGCTGCCGTAGCGCGGGCAGCCAGGGCCGCACTTGGCGCAGGGTCCGAGCCAGGAGCCACGGGTGCTGCGGGAGCTGCAGGAGCTCTGCTGAGTCTTCCCAGGAGATCTTTGGAACGAGGGACAGCTTCGTCACAAGACTCTGCGCCCGGGCCCTGACTAACCCTCGAACCAGCAGCGAGCAGTGGCCGGGCAATACGGCACGTACGTCGAGTCTTTTTTCCGGCAGGGCCAGCATCGCCACCTCCCGCAGATTCGCCGCTCGTAGGAAGAGTTCTCCGGCGGCCGCGAAGTGCTCCTCCGCCTCTCGTCCGTCCACCAGGAGGTAGAGAACCTGCAGGGACGTGGGCTCCGCTAGGGTCTGGAGCCTCGGGTCGAGTTGTACGGTCAGCTCTTGCACGCTGCGCAGGCTTTGCAGAGTCAAGTTGCACGGCGCCGCGGTCGCTTCCGTTTCGACCAGGGCGGTGGCGAGCACAACCTTCTTCAATGTCTCGCCGTGCATGGATAAGACCAACTGCGCCCACTCCCCGACGCCCTCCACATTCAGGCAGAATGTTCTAAGTGAGCTGCTCAGGCCTTCGTACACCGGGCTCGGCTTGAGCATCGGCTGCCGAATGTTTCTGCCTTTTATCGTTATTTCCTCCAGCCCCGGAGTGCGCAGGATTGCCAGAAACAGTATGGTCGCTTCCGTTCTGTCCAGGGCGGTGGCGAGCAAAACCTTTACGGTCTTCAACCGGCCGGGGGTGGCCAGTCCAATTAATAGTTGGATGGCTTGGTAGCCTAAACCGGACCCACTCTCAAGGATCATGGTAACTTGAGTAACTTCACACGCGGTCGCGCAGGCCACACTGTGGTCACACACGGTCTCACTGGCCGACAGGTAGAGTTGAAGCTCGCGCAGGCACGGCGCCAGGCGGAGCAAAGAGCAGGTCCTGTGTTCGTCCCTGTCGCACACCAGAGTCTTGCTCCGCCACGCGTCGCGGTGCAGCGCCAGCCGGCACAGGGTCCTGCAGACGAGGCGGCACGCGAGCAGGTCCTCGGCGCCGAGGTGCTGCATCACTTCCAGCAGCACGTCGTCGGGGAGTCTCTCTAGGGCTGGGCGCTGCAAGCGACAAGGCAGAAGTCAGGGAACACAGCCTACAGGGCATTTGTCGTGGAATCGTATGGGGGAAAGGGGGCGAAAATGAAAAGAGGCCAGTGACAAAGCAGAGGCGAAACCTCGGGCGAAACACATTACACAGTCCGTTTTGCCACTTCTTTACATCTTGCCAATGGCCATTTTCAATTACAAGCAGAATATCCTAAACTCTACTGCGATTACACTGAACTGAACGCGTACTCCCCCCCCCCCCCGTCCGGTCCTACGGCCGACGACACAGCCACGCGAGAGGACGAGCCCAGGACACAGGCCAACTAAACCCCACCCCCTCCCCCTCTCCCCGACTGCCTCGAGCTCCAGCTCGCATTGTAACACACAACATACCTGTTCAAGTTCGTCCGCTCCGCTAGACGTGGATCCACGCTGGACACTGCACGCCTGAGCAGCGGGTTCCGCCTGGGTCACGTTCGCCATGTCTCCCCGACCTATTCGCAGAGAGCACAGGTTGAAAGCCGAAGTCGATTTGAGTTCTTTAAAACGTCTTGCTGCTGCTGCGGCACGGCTACTGATACGCGATTAGTCCACGGAGGCGCGTCACAAGCGAGCAAAAGTTCTTGCGTCAGACACAACACTGGCACGCGATAGATCACAAACGAGACGTCGAACTTTTTTTAAAAAAGAACACGGCAGTGTAGTCATCTAGAAGTATACAAAAGCCCGGAGTGCCAGTGAGTGGCCGGCTCCAAACTTACCTCAAAAATGACCGACCGACCGGAGTAACTGTCCTGTGTGCGTCTGTCTCGCCGCTGGGTCGGGTCGGACTGCCGCCTGCTGTGCTGTTGCGGGTGCGATGCGGAGTGCGGTGAGCAAGCGCGCTGGGTCAGTGGAGCGCGCCGACCGAGCAGTCCGGCGCAGTCCCTAAACAAAGCAGAACACAGGCGGTCGTGCTGTGTTTTGCCGCGAGTGGATTATGTGTTATCATCGGCTCTCTCTTCTAAACCAAGTTTTGTAGAATTTGTAAAAAACAACAATGGGCCTAGGAGCAGCATTTTTGTGTCAAAGTGGTTCTGTAAAGTTTGGCTTCGGAAAGTGAGTTTACGCAATCTTCTAAACCGGCCCGGTGTCGTTCTAGGTTAGTGTTGCATTGGTACCATTTTAACTCAAAAATAATGGCTCAACTAACTTGATAATAAACCTTGGTAAAGGGTGTATCAAGGTGCTCGAGGCACAGGCTCGTTCAAAACTGCAAAACTGTTTGAAATCTTGCGACAGGCAA
>NW_026267206.1:193063-194137 GCF_000697945.3 Frankliniella occidentalis
ATCCCGCATGTGGAGCCTGCCCCGCCCCGTACGGCGACATTCACTGTCTGTAGGTTGGCAGTATCCGAGGCCGGCACCGTGACGTCACGGCAACAAGCGACCCGGCCGTAACACGGCAGTTGGCTGGGGTTGAATATTGCATAGGCGCGTCTGTGTCATGCAGTGGCGACCTTCAGTCCACTCGGCCGCGCGGGGCGGGGCGGGGCAGGGCGGGCGCTGGCCAGTTCCAGCCGGAAGCACCGTATGCCGCGGAAGTAGTGCGGCTGCCGACAGTAATAAAAAGAAAACAGCCCCCCCGCGTGTATCAAGGTGCTCGAGGCACAGGCTCGTTCAAAACTGCAAAACTGTTTGAAATCTTGCGACAGGCAACATAACCTATGCTAGACTGTCGCTCATCCTCTTCTTTGTCATGGACCGCGCTACGCGCCACGCCACCCCGCCAGCGCTCTAACTTACAAGTTTTACCTTGCCCAACCCCGACAAATGCGAGTATATACACTATTATATGCATGTCGCTGATGTAAATATCAGGATGGTCGCAGCGGCGGCGTGTGTGAGGGGGGTGGGATGGGGGTGCTCACCGTGCGGCCTGCAAAAAAGCGGGCGGGGCTCGGGCCCTGCACGCTTGGCTGCGTGCTTCGCATGGGCAGCAACAGCCCCGTGGGGCCCGAGGCTAATAATGCATGATCACCCCCTCCAGCGAACGCCCCCCCCCCCCCACCCTTCTCCACCACCGTGATATCTGCGCGTGTATTGGTTCGGGGCGCCCCATCAATATTGCCAACCCCAGCCAACTGCAATGGCTGTTTCCGGTCGCTAGCCGTCCCCCCACCACCACAGCCGGCCTGGGATCTTGCCACCCCTGGAACTGCAAATGAGGGGCGTAAAACCCTGTTTTTTCTGGTTTGGTAACCCAGCGGGCGAGTTAAACGTCACTGTTATTCATATCTAAGCACATTTGGTGGATACTTTTCATCGCTGTTTAATGTCAGTTCCTTCTAATTATAATTGCGAACCATAATAATTTTCTGGGGATTCTGGGGATGGCTGGCTGCAGTGTGTCAACATGCACCA
>NW_026267206.1:201572-203883 GCF_000697945.3 Frankliniella occidentalis
TCTCTCTCTCTCTCTCTCTCTCTCTCTCTCTCTCTCTCTCTCTCTTACCCGCTCATGACCTGCATGGTAAATAATGAAATGCCCGATAGGTCATTTCCCTCTACCGAGCCCTCGACGCTATTTCCATCGTCGTTGTCCTGCCGCCCGTGCCCGTGTGTATATGATTGGCAGAGAAGAAATGAAAATATGTGAAGTTATAAATGTGGAACTTAATTGGTGAGTAACGCACGAGTTAAAGGTTGCGGTGAATAAATCCCCGAGGATTTTATTGCAATGCGGTGTGTGGACCCAGGTGAAAAATGAGCGTCAGCTGCAGCAGACGTATTTAGTTCTATTTTATTCTGCGCCAGTGAATCGATGGCAACAGCGCATCGCTTATATTTTGAACTTAGCGTTGTGGGGATCAACCTCTATGTCACTAATTTTGCACATCTTTAGCGACAGCAGTAACAGCGATAACTATCCACAATAATAACAGTAACTGTCATTATCAACTGTTTACTTCTCTGGACACGCAATGTAACGTCGTGGCGAAAGAAAAATGTGTCCAAATGGGGCGAATGCTGCGAATTATTCGCTGTGAATTGAAACGCGGTCACGCCATGAACTTATTGTTGGGCCGGCCTGGGATGGGAGCGGAGCGCAGCGCACCGCTGTGTCCCGCACTTTCTGTTGCTGGTGGTGTTGCCGCTGCTGCTGCTGCTGCTGCTCAAACTAAGCAAAGGCCTTGGCCCGCTGACAGCATTTCTTTTTCTCGTTATCTCTTAGTTTGTTTTCTAGGTCTAGGCAAACGAATTAAAAACAAACAAAAAACGACGCATGACATCTGATAAAAAATGTGTCCGATTTGCGTTGTACTGTGAAAAATATCATCGCAAACTTACGACAATTCATGGAATATTTTCCCGTAGCCCTTACGAGTATTTTTCACAGTGCTATAAGACGCATGTGTAAACCGTCAACTACCGTTACAGATTTCGTTTAGTTATTGACCAGGTTACTTTTAGCACGCGCGTCGCTCTTATTTAAAATTTTATGTTCTCCTTTTAGTAAATCACACCAAATAGTGAGGGACCACTTTTTTTTTTCCTCATTTCTCTCTTGTTCACGGCCATGAGCCATACTGCATTATTGACGAGTTACATGCCTGTCTGAATGCGACGATTGTCGCTTTCGAACCAAACGCTCCAAACGCTCAGTCCTTGTCGGCGCTCCCTCTACATTCGCTAACCCCGCCCAGCCCCCTCTCGCCTCTCCTCGGGGGACCGGACCGCATGGCGCATCAGCTTATCAGCTTATCCAGCCCGGTGGGTTGGCTGGGGGCGGCCGGGGGGCGGCGGTGTTGGTGCAGGTAAAGCAGTCATCATATTGGCCAGAGAGGACGAGGTAATCCTTTGATGTCTGCGCCATCGCCGGCTGCTGTAAAGACGCTAGGATTAGGGTGTTCATCGCCCGATAGCTGCGGGATGTCTCATCGGTTATTCTGGGCATCCGGTGAGTCGTTAGTCCCGATACTCGCAACCCGCGTACCACCCCTGCCTACCAGGAATTACAATTATTTTTTTATTTTTTCTAAAGGATTAAAAAACGATAAGGGCGGTTGCAACGTCGAGGAATACAGATGACCGTACCGTTTACGTCAGCGGCCGCCGGGGCGCGCCGGGGGCTGGGCAGCCATTGGCCGGAGGCCCCCCGGTCAAGCGGGTGCAATCCATTCGTGGGAAGTTCTGCGTCATGTCGATACCGACTTATGCAATATGCTACACCCACCAGGCATTTCTATGGTAATTTTACATAGCCGGCCTATGACCCTGCCGAAGGGATGGCACACACCACGCTTGTTATTTCGCTTTGAGTTCCTTAGACGGAGCTGTGTCTGTATTACGAAGAATTAGGATGTAGCCTAACACAAATAAGGACCTAGAGGCAGCCATATCTTAAACGTCGAAGAACAGTTGTTCGTAAGAAACTTACAGTGTTGACTGGGGTGATTTATTATTGTAGCAGGTGGCTGATTAACTCTGCGCTCTGTAGAACTTGTACCGCACGCATTCGTGCGGGTGGGCTTGCTTATTATTCCTGTCCACGGTCCTTACTGACAGCGTGAACGATTATGCATCCCGCCCGCACGTAGGAATTCCGAGGAATTCGATACAGCATAACTATACAAAAGTGCGCAGGGTAAGTCAGTCACCTGGCAATTTTTCGGGACCACCTCTGATCATTAAAATGTTTGTTGTTAGCCTTTTTTTTTACATGCGCTGAAGTACACACTGTAAAAAGTTTTCGTGATTTTACGAAAAAAAGTGTT
>NW_026267206.1:203933-208570 GCF_000697945.3 Frankliniella occidentalis
CCCCCCCCCCTCCCTAACCTCCAGGTGATGGTTCCCAAGTTACAGTAGACATTGATTTTGGCGGAAGCAAGCAATGGAGTCTCGGCTCAGCGAATAAGGAGATTGTTTCCCTCGTCTTAAATGCTCCCCCGGACGGACCGCGCCGCGCGCGCCCGTGCCGCAAACTCCAGCTGCCTCTCCTTGACTCGTTTCCCCGCCCTTTTCAACCCCTAATCCCCCTTGCGGAAAGGCAGGCAGTCAGGATGTCCGCGAAAACTTCTCCGCCCCCTCCCCCTCTTCAACAAGTTGGAGATTGAGTTGGCGAGGGTCGCAACTTGTACGCGTCCGGGCCGCGATTTGACTTTTTTTTCTAATCTGTTTCAGGCCAGCCCGACGCCGTGCCCCGTGGCGCCCTCCAGCCCGCACAGCTGCCCCCGCACCCCGCCGAGGTCGCCGTCGCCGTCGCCCTCCCCGACGGGGCCCCGGAGGTCGAGCTCGGCGCTGAGCTCGGCGCTGCTGCACCCGGACCACGCCCGGCTGTCGCTCGCGGACGCGCGCACCCGCCTGCTGCGCTGCACCTCGCCGACGATGAGCCCCACGGACACGCACGCGTCCAACGACGACGTGAGCCTGTCGGGGGACTTCCCCTTCCACTGCTCCATGGCCGTGTCCAACTCGTCGTCGACGGCGTCCTCGCTCAACTCGGTGACGACGGGCAACGCGACGGACCGGTCGGGCGGCGGGCACGGGCGCAGCCGGGGCGGCGGCCGCACCTCGGACCCTTGGCTCATGCCGGGCTCGGACAGCGACCACCGCCGCCGCTCGTCCACCATGACTGCGCGCTTCTCGCTGCTGGACGCGCTCGACCTGGACTACGCGCTGCGCGCCGCGGCCGCGCGGGGCAGCGTCGGCCCTTGCAGGTGAGTCCGTCGACGCGATGCCCCTCCCCGCCGCCGCCCTCGCGCGCCGTGGCCGTGCTGCTCAACCTCGGCATCCCGTTGTTGCAGCTGGTCCGAGTCGCTGCACAAGCTGACGTTCACGCAGAGCTTGGCCTTCCCCGCGCTGGCGCGCGGCCGCGGGCTGGGCGGCTCCGGCAAGCGGCCGTCCTCGCGCCGCCGTCCCCAGGAGGGCTCGGACACGGGGCTCAACGCCTTCGCCAAGGTGGTGACGGCCCTCGTGCTGGTGCTCGTGTCGGTGCTCGTGTTCCTTGTCGTGTACAAGTTCGTGCGGACGTGAGGGTTGCTCCTGTCCCCCATGGGCCCGGCGATGTCGCCGCCGCCGGTGTCCGGGGGACAGGAGCACCTGGGTGAGCACCCCGTCAATGACTCGTTCCCGTACGTGTACGCGCACGGCGTGCCCTGGCTGCGGCCCGACAGGTAGCGAGGCGCGGGGTCGCCCAAGGACCCCGCCAAGGGCGACCCCCTGGTCAACAGCTTCCTGGAGTGGCGCCGCCGCGCGAAGCTGGAGGACCGCGCGGCCGAGAGGACGGACTCTAATGAGCGACGGCATCCTTTCGAGGACGACGACGTCGACAGCCCGGCGCCGCCCGGCGACGACGGCGCCCCGGCCCGCCTCGGCGACGAGGAGGTGCCGGACGGCGACGGGCGCGCCGACCTCGGCGCCGACATGCCCGAGGACGAGTGGCAGGACCAGATACATCCCACGAACTGAGGATGAGAGATACATTCGTTCTGTGTGGACCCGCGTGGCTGTAAAGGGTCTGAGAGCAAAGTAAATTATTTTCCAGTCTTACAAATGCCCGGACAGGATTTACATTGCTCTCGGACCCTCTGCTTTGCCTTTGTGACTTTTCCCGCGAAAAGTGCCGAACGCGCATCGCCAGCTCACCAGTCCCACGTCCTTTCTTCTTGTTGTTCTTCAACTACCACGAATTGACTTTGGTACAATGGGATCACTCAACTGTCGTGTGGTGCGTGAGTGACCGAGTCACTCAGACATTTGGCGCTGCACCCTGGTGTTGATAAGTTATAGTTTTGTTTCGCGTTGATCGTTTGACGAGATTAACAGTGTATTTTGATTAACGGAGGGAGAAGAAGAGCGGGTAGACCATAAAGGCTCCTGATTGGTCGAACCTTTACCCCCACTACCGGCGTGACGCAGGGGCGGGAATCTCTCGACCAATCGTGAACGTTTATGTTCTATCCGCTCTTCTTCTTCCTCCGTTGGTCGAAATACACTATTCATGTATGTGCATGTGCATCAACGAATATTGCCACCCTCATCGTGGAGACGGCGTGGTGTTCGATTGGTGTACATTAAAAGTATAACTCGTCTTCTATTTTCACTACCCGTCGTTTTCAGCCTTTGAATATAAGTTAAAATGCGCCACTGTAATGTCGCCCTTTAAAGGGGATTATTACGCATTTCATTGAATATATGTATATCATTGTGTATTAGATGATTACTCTCCTCTTGTGACAATACTTTGATCCCCTGCGTCTGTTATTTTATATTTTACGGCAGCAAGAAGGTCATCCCATGGAGCGAATCACAGAAGATAATAAACAATAAACCGATATATTGGGCACTGTACTTGATTTTAACAATTTCGCCGCAAGTCACGTTACTACTAGTATGACGGGTTGGGGCACGCGTGGTCCCCTCGGGCGAGGCCAGCTCAGCTGCCCCTGTCGCTGCCCAGCCTCGTCTACAGCGGCCCTGCTAGCTCGTTCACAAACCAGCCGGGGGGCGTATTTAGATTTCGGGCCAACGACAGACACTTCAAGGGCCGCGTGCGCGATTAAAACCGTGAATTACGGGCGACCCGGGAATTAAGAGTTCTCCGCACGCTAACACAGAAAAAAATGAGAAAAAAAGAGGAAAAGAGGGAGAGAGAAAGGAGAAAGACTTGGCGTGTCTGCAGCGCACGCACGCACGCGTGCTCACACCCTCTTGCCTCACGGACCGTAATTATTCTAAAACTAAACTCTGAAACATGCCCGTCATTTTACACGGCGGTAATCTCTCTCTCTCTCTCTCTCTCTCCCCCCCTCCCTCATATTATAATGCGGAAGGCTTTCGGCGTCTAATCCGCGGTGAGTCCTTGTTGTTTTTGCTTTCAGATTCGCAAAAACCAGCTTTATCTCCTGCTGTTTAGTTTGTTTCTCTAATACCGCTCCAAGTAACGCACACTGTGTGTGTGTGTGTGTGTGTGCGAGAGAGAGAGAGAGAGAGAGAGAGAGAGAGAGAGAGAGAGAGAAAGAGAAAGAGAGCGAGAGCTCCCCTTGCAGCTAATTTTGTAATGGGTTGACGCGCCTCGCCCCGCCGCCGCGTACGGTATATTTCACCCCTTAGTCGCTCCCCCCTCACCCGTTATTTTACCTTCTTTTGCCCTCATTAGTTTGTTACTTCTCGCACGCCTGCACTCTCACTCTTTTGCTCTACCGGCCTCAGGAGGGGCTGGGCTGGGCCGAAGGGTCAAAGCTGTAAATTTTCTTCGAGCCGTGCCTCTCTTTTCGGTTCATCTTTTTCTTTTCGCCTCCTCCCCTTGTCCTCCTTCTTACTCGCACTGCTGGCTCCTCTTGGGCTTCGCCCCCGAAATTCTTTTACCTCTCTGTCTCTGTCGCTGTCTCCGTCTCCGTCTCTCTCGCTGTCTCCATCTCCGTCTCTCTGCTGGCGGTCGAGGTGCTGTATTGATTCGCAACGGCCATACAGTATAGGGGGTGAGAATTATTTAAAGTCCTCGTGGGATTTGGATGTGGCGAGGAGACGGTACGCCTACGCCCTACGCCACCCCCGGTAGTGTCCCCCGAGAGTGAGAGTGAGAGAGAGAGAGAGAGAGAGAGAGAGAGAGAGAGAGAGAGAGAGTGGGAGGGGCGTAAACTTGCGCTGTGCCGTCCAGAAGATTTCTCAAGCTTCGTCCCACTTTGCAGGATCGCGCTGCAACGAAAAGTTAACAGCGTCCTGGTAAGAGTAGAAAAAGATGTACATTTACGAAACAGTCTTTTTTTGTATTTCCTTTTTTTTCAAATTGACGAGTTGTCCAGGAAACTGTCGGCATCTCCAGGCTTGCGGGGCCCGGAGCACCGGGCGCCGCGCTGTGGGGAGCGCCCGCGGCGGCCCAGCCTAGGCCACCCGTTCGACGTCCGTGCCGCGCTCCAGCCGGCCTGCCTACCGTTACGGCGGCGCGCGGAGCCGCCCGATCCAGCGGAAGGTGAGTTCCCTTCCTCGTCTTGATCTGACCGATGCTGGTCTTCTTAACGTAGTTTGTGAGTGTCTGTGTCTGAGTGAGGGGCTTTCTTTTTATTTTGGTGCAGAGTGGCTGCGCCTGGAATGGCCCTGCGCCACTCTTAAGGACTATGCAATAACGCCTGCTCTCTGCATCTCGGCTCACAGGTCGAGGGAGATTACGGGACGGGACGGGGGGTTGCTCTGGGCCCCAGCCCCGGCCACGGCCTCGGCCCCGGCCGCCGCCCTCCCGGCGTCACTGGGCGGCGCCGACCTTTACGGACTGGCCTTGCCAATAAAACTGGCGGGTTAAACGGCCGAGTTTGACGTGAAGCTGAGGTGGTGCGGCCCTCCGCAGACAAAGGGGCTTAAGCCTCTCTGCTCCATAAAACCCGTGCCCTCCTCCGCCCACCTCCAAGCCCACCGCCGCCACCCCACACAATCGCCCCTAAGGGCTGCCATCTTCACCC
>NW_026267206.1:213000-214396 GCF_000697945.3 Frankliniella occidentalis
ATACAGCATAACTTTACAAAAGTGCGCAGGGTAAGTCAGTCACCTGGCAATTTTTCGGGACCACCTCTGATCATTAAAATGTTTGTTGTTAGCCTTTTTTTTTACATGCGCTGAAGTACACACTGTAAAAAGTTTTCGTGATTTTACGAAAAAAAGTGTTACGAAATGCTTCGTAAAAAATAATTTACGAAAATATTTCGTTAGGGCCAATTTACGAAACATTTCGTAAAGTTACAAATATATTTCGTAACGAATGCAAATACTTTTGGGGTCATATGTCATAAAATTTGACAAAATATATGCAAATTTCATACCCCTTAGTTAAAGCTTTGGATTTTACGAAGCAATTCGTAAAATAACGATGTATCGTAATTGGTTAAAAACGAAGTTTTCGTACTGGAAAATTAACCGAGAAAATTTCGTAAAATCACGAAATTTATTTTAACAGTGCACTATTTACTGCATACTTTCAGTTCTGTTGTAAAGACTGAATACCCGTACCCACTGCGTGCGTTTACTAAATAAAAAAAATGCTGCTCCTTTCAAAATTCTATTTTTAAACTTTTTTTTTACACCTCGCATTTCTTTTCGTCCCCATTCGTCCGTGTGCAATTTCGAGCCGGCCGCACTGTTGGCGTGAGACGCGTTGTGGGCCGCTGGTGCCTGGCGTGCCACCGCTGGGCTCCTTCGGGGCCATCTTCTACGTGCCGTTTGAGCCGGCCGGGCCGTACCGGGCCGCAGGCGGGGGCCACAGCCGCCACGGCGAGCGAGCTGGACACGACCTTGGCCATGAAGAGGCCCTCCCCGCCGGGTTCGAGGAGGAAGGCGCAGGGTGAGCCTCTGGGCAAAGCCGGCAGTGGGGTTGGCGAGAATGTTTATTTTTTTTTAATCCTTTCTTTGATGCTTTCTCGCAGATGTGTGCATGATGCATCTTGCAACTTTTCTTGTTCCACCGTAATTTTG
The DNA here is from genome assembly GCF_000697945.3 of Frankliniella occidentalis. NCBI lineage: Eukaryota > Metazoa > Arthropoda > Insecta > Thysanoptera > Thripidae > Frankliniella > Frankliniella occidentalis. Next base: position 213,964 of record NW_026267206.1, read on the forward strand.
TTGGGTAGTATTAAACCATTCTTCACACAATAACATTGCAAATAGTATTTGATGTCTACATAAAATTGGAGGTCGGATGGCAGGCTATTCGCCATCCACCCTCTTTTCCCAACAATTATTTATAATGAGGTCTTCTAAGGGAGGTGGAAGGCGGACATCTTTGACGATTACACTAACAGCATTGGTCTTCTCATGTTTTCGGAGCGTGAACAATGTCATTGTTGTCTGTTTTCAGAGATCCTCTATTCCTTTTGTATATTTACATTTTTGTGATGGTGCACAGCTCTACATTTATTCTTTGAGGCGAGGCACGCCAATGTCTTAGTTTCTCGTCGCATTTTTGTGAATTGTCCCGTTTTTAATTCTGGAAACTCATATTTGACATGAATCAAATCAATATGATCTATACACTTTAAAAGCAAAGGTGCGAATC
>NW_026267206.1:215796-217319 GCF_000697945.3 Frankliniella occidentalis
CATTTACCCACGCCTTGTGAGTTCGTTTAGAAAGTGATCAGTGTTTCAGGATCATTCCATCATTCGTCAAATTACGGGATCTAGGCGCCTGCGAAAGTCGGGGTAGGCCACCCCGCGGTACACGCGTGCACTGAAGGCGATATGTTGCCTACCTACCAGGCGCCATGAGACCTCTTGCATTGGCTGACATTGGCACTTTCGTAACGGCAGATGACGGACGTGCCTTTCGGCAACCCTACCCCTATTACGATAAGGGGGATAATTTAAGCCAATGGACGAGTTTATTGTTCATTCCTTAACAAAGAAATTTATTTATTTTTGTCTTTTTGTTCTACGTCTCCCTTGTTTGTTTTTTTTTCTCCCGTGCAGTTTGGCGCCATGCACTCCCACCCCGGCCGGCGGGGGTCTGCATGCCCGCCGGGAGGACTTAGGCCCCGAGACCTGGAGACGTGCTGGAGAACCCCGCCGGCCGCTGCCGCGCGCTGCCGCCGCTGGAGTAGGCGCGGCGGCGGGGGGCGGGGGGCGGCCAGGTGGAGGTGGCAGTCGGCGGCCGGGCCTGGGCCGGTGGAGCGCTGGAGGGGGGCAGGAGGAGGGGATGTAGGTCGCATATAAAAGCCGGCGATAGCCGCGGTCGCAGTTCCACACGACGAGTGAGCGCGTCAAGATGGCGTGGGGAAGGCGTCTTGTTGTGGGCTTAGCGCTCCTCGGGCTGGTAGCGGCAGTCTCCGCCCTCCAACAAAGAGGTGAGTCCATACAGGTGGACAGTGAAGCCGGCGGCAAGAGCCCAGGAAAAGTGCGTGCGTCCGTGCGTGTGTTTGTGTGTGCGAGTGTGTGTGCGTGCGTGTGTGTGTGTGTGTGTGTGTGTGTGTGTGTGTGTGTGTGTGTCGTATAGTGTAGTGAAGGTAGTGAATGACCGCAGTGAACACCATTTGGATTTTATTACCAACGCAACCCCCAGCTCTTGGATTATCTTTGGATATTTTGGATATTGGATGTTGGATATTCGCCCCGACGCGGAGCGTGCTTGGGTGTCACCATGATGTCGCTCGGCAAAGTGATTGCGGTGATGAGAAAAACCTCCTGCGGATTGTCCATGAGTGCGCCGAGCCTCGCGCGAGGGACCGGAGATGTGTGTGTGCACATGTGTATGTGAGATTTGGGGGAAGGGGAGGGGGGATTTACCCCCTCCCCTCTTTTTCCCCCAATCACTGTACATCCGCCTTTTGACGGATGTAAAGCGGTCATATGCAACTGGGGCGTCTACTTTAAATGAAACATTTATCATAATCCCTTTGTCGTGTTGCTCTCCCGATTATCAGCTTTTTTATTTTTCTTAATCGGTTCAAATTTATTACTCATAGGTTTATCACAATAAAAACAGAGGGTCGCTTTTGCCTGAATCCCGCAAGTGTGTAAACTACAAGTTCGCATTTACCCACGCCTTGTGAGTTCGTTTAGAAAGTGATCAGTGTTTCAGGATCATTCCATCATTCGTCAAATTACGGGATCTAGGCGCCTGCGAA
>NW_026267206.1:217705-218079 GCF_000697945.3 Frankliniella occidentalis
TCCCGGTTTGCAGCCCCCTGGTCCACAGACGTCATCCGTTTACTTCCGTAGAGTTGTGCATTTTATAAATTGGTCTCGGCGCCGGCGGCCTGCGCGGTCGCCCTCTGCGGTGCGCTGCTGCTGCTGCTCCCCGAGCTTTCACCTACGCTCGCGAGGACCTTTCCCTGACAGATGCTAAAAGCCCCTCCTCGCGGGCCGGGCCTGGCGTTACGCGTGCGTTGCATGCGCGGAAGTCGCGGCGGCAGAGCAGTCGATGTCCTCGCACTCGGAGCCGGGCGGAGGAGTTCCCGTCAGCCCAGGCCGGACCATAACGACCAGGGTTGAGACGTGGGTGAAAGGTCACGCTGTCGTGCGTCACCGCGCGCCGTGTTTAG
>NW_026267206.1:219338-220239 GCF_000697945.3 Frankliniella occidentalis
CCCCGCATCGCCCTGCTGGCGCATCCGCCCGACTTCACCAAAAGCTAGCGCGCGAGTCATTTCGCAAGTCTGCTGGAATTGATCGGGTACAAATAGGATTTGCGGGGATTATGATTGCTGTCTCTCTGGCGGGCGGGGAAGTAGACGGCGACAGGTTGGTGGGAGGGGGGAAGAGGCAGCGGTCTGGTGGTCTGGTTGCAGGCAGCGCTCGGCGAGTCCGAAACTAGATTTAATTTCGTCTGTCATTGCCATGATTATTTCGTATAGTTTAGTTATTAAAACAGTAGTAGTAGTTGGAAATAATGCGAAGACTTGCGAATGATCGGCAGCGCGACTGCTCCATTCTCATTGTGACGTGCTCCTGAACTGTCCCTCCCTGCTGCCCGGCGGCGGCCTGGCCTGTCCCTCTCAGTGATGACAATCTCTAGCAGCTTCGCATCAGCTTATTGAACCAAGCGTCGTCAACTTTCGCGTCAGTGAAAGTGCTGTGGCGCTTGTTAGACCCGCCCATGACTACTGTACGACACGCCGTACAAAACCTACGGCCGAGGGGTCCTTCATTCAAAAACATCAGTGAGCACCCTTAAAAAAATCACGTAAAAATCATTCAAAGAAATCATAAAAAATCATGTAAAAAACCCCAAAATCAGAAAAAAATCAACGAAAAGTCAGGAAAAAATCAGGAAGAATCACAAAGAAACAAGAAAAAAACAAGAAAAACAGAAAAATCGGTGTACGCTAGTATTTATAGTGAAGGACCCCTGGCGTACGCCCCTCCTCCCCTCTCACTAACCCACCCTCGGACTAGGGGGATAATTTAAGCCAATGGACGAGTTTATTGTTCATTCCTTAACAAAGAAATTTATTTATTTTTGTCTTTTTGTTCTACGTCTCCCTTGTT
>NW_026267206.1:220469-221304 GCF_000697945.3 Frankliniella occidentalis
CCCGAACAGCAGACATCAGCCGGTCGGAAACAACTGGTGTTTGGCGGAGGGAATCTGATATGTTTTTATCAACCTTATCGGCTAGCACACCCTCTCCTGGCCCATAGTAACATCAGTGGGACGTATGGCGGTTGTGATGCACTGGAGGAGCTTTGGTGTCGCTGGGACCTGAAACAGGAGAGTGTGGTCTCTCATGACAGCCAAGCCGGGCTGTGTTTCTGCCTATTGGGATGGTATGCGAGCTCATGGATCTCCGTGTCGACCCTGGCAATGGCGACACCGACAACTGTCGAGTGAATGATGCCACCACCACCTCCACTTCTTCTTGTCCAAGTTTCTTCAGCCCCCTCGACGTCGATGACGACGCTGCGTACAGCATCCGCGGGGGCAGCGCCGGCGACAGCACCTTGTAAGGCCGGCCGGGGCGGGGCGGGGCGCTGCTCGGAGGAGGACAGTGCATTGTCCCGTTTGCACAACGCGGGGCTCGCGCTTGTGTCACTGCTGTGCGTCGCCGCCCCGCGTCACCCCGCCCCGCCTCGCGTCACCCCGCCCCGCGTCACCCCGCCCCGCGTCACCCCGCTGCCTGATGACTCAGGGAATCCCTGCCTCCCGCCCGACCTCCCCCCGGGGGACCGCCACGACTGCTCCTTCGAACCTCTCAAAACAACGAGTGATGAACATCCCGCGTACCAGATTTATTCATCTCTTCCCTTCAATGATACCTTCCTGGCTCTGTTTTGATGCAGCCGGCGTTACACCGGCCCGGCACGCCCGGGCGGGTCGGGTGCCGCTGCAGCTTTTACGTAACGCAGTAAACAATCGGCGGGCCTAAAGG
>NW_026267206.1:226284-239232 GCF_000697945.3 Frankliniella occidentalis
CCACCCACCTCACTCGCCCATAGCCCCCTTTTCACTTTCTTCGGATCACTTTCGCACTTCCTCTTTTTGTTAGAAGCTTCTTTAAGCAATATGCTCAACATATATTTGTAATATTACTACACTGTAAAAGATTTTCGTGATTTTACGAAAAAATAAAGTTACAAAATGCTTCGTAAACGAATGGAAACTTTTGGGTCAATAAGTCAGGGAGTTTGCCAAAATATTTTTCAAATTGCATACTGTTTAGTTAGAGCTTTGTATATTACAAAGCAATTCGTAAAGTAACGATGTATCGTAATTTGTTAAGAACGAAGTTTTCTAACAAGAAAATTAACCGATTAAACTTTTGTAAAATCACGATAATTTTTTTTTTACGCTGTACGTATCTCACTGTTCTTTGACGTGTACATTAGCGGGTTTCCTATGACTGCGCCGGGCCAGCCACCTCCCGCCCCCACCCCCCTTGCCCATTCCGTTTCCACAAGCGACTGTATTATTTTGCCACACGTCCTGCCCCTAGGCTCCCGCGTTGGCAAACAGTTCGGCCCGCCGCGCGTCTGCAACGGGATTATATCGGTGGAGAGGAATGCAGATGCTCTCGCCCGGAACGTAATGCAAAATATATTAAACGTCGAAACAAAAAAGTTTGCATTCCCATTCGCACGTCCACCCGCGTCCTCTTGTCTGCCCTACTTGTTGCGCTCCCACGCCCCACTCCCCGCGCGCCTCGCCCTCCATCTTTCCCGTGACCGTGGTGACCTTGAGATGAGTGAGCCCTTTTCCTTTTCCCCCTTCTTCTTTTCCTCCCATTCTCCTTTGAAAAATGACTGTTATTGAGTGGGCTAAAGTAAATGATCTTATCTTCCTGTTCAACAAGGAGGATTTGACCTGGACAACTTTTCATTACCCGCGTGGAAAACTATGGCATCAGATTGTCATCAGTATGTCATCTCGCCGATGATAAACGGATGACAATCTGATGACAGTCTGATGACAAAACTGATGACATACTGATGACAAATGGATGACAAAACGGAAATCGGCGTTTGTCATCAGTATGTGATCATTTTGTCATCCGTTTATCATCCATTTATCATCGGATTGCCATCAGATCACAATCTGATGATAAACGGATGACAAACTGATGACAAGCGGGCTGCTTCCGTCGCTCCAGATCGTTGGAGAATGTTCAAACCGAACATGCTTTACACGAAATGCCCTAGTCTATACGAGCCTATACGGTGTCTAAGTCGTGTAAATGGAGTGACGATAAGTCGATCGGAGGATGGAGCTGATGTCTACCGCGTAAACTTTTCGCTCTGAGCACGATGGTGGTGTTAAAAATTCTGTAGCTATAGCCGTTTAAAAGATGATTTTCGAATTATTTTTTTTCTCAGAAATGGATAGAGTGTGTTATCCTCATACACTACAGTAAGCCGTTTTGTTCTACGACGCTTACTTTAGGGATGAGAGGGAAATGCGGTCTACCAGAAAAACATAAGGCGGTAAAGTTCAAATGCCCACCGTTAGGCTGGAGCTGGCTGGAGCCGTCCCCCGACCATAGTTTGCCATCCGTGTGTCATCCGTTTGCCATCCTTTTGTCATCGGATGATAATCTGACGGTAAACGGATGATAAACTGATGACAAAATGATGACATACTGATGACATACTGATGACAACCGCCTATTCGCGTTTTGTCATCCGTTTGTCATCAGTATGTCATCAGATTGTTATCCGTTTGTCATCGGCGTGATGACATACTGATGACAATCTGATGCCATAATTTTCCATGCGGGTAGTGCTGACGTTTCAGCGTAGTATAGACAGATTAAGTGGAGTCATGTCCAATTAGGATAAAGGGAACGAACAGTTTGCTTGAACCAACAACCAGTGATTCGTGTTCTCAGCAGAAATTAGGTTCTGTAAAAGAATACTAGTTATTGAAATGAAGTGTCGCGAAGAGGAGCTATGGCGAGCGATGGCGACGACGTTTAGCGAAAGAGCTGACCAGCTTTGTTTTCAACTCTTGTTTGCTTTCCCTTTCGAATAAACACGCCGCAGCCGTGGAGCGGCGCAGGAGCAGCGCAAGGCTTTTGTGGTGGTGATGCGTGGTGATGCATGTTCGGAAGGTGTTCCAGCGTCGACGCCGTTCTCCTGCGCGCAGCCATAAAACAACACCTGTTGGTCGGAAGTTGTTTGGAGTTAGATAGACTGCCGCCCGCCCCGCCATACCGCGCCCCGCCCTGGCTGGCCCACTCACGTAATACTCGATTTGGTTGTGACGTCTCGCCGTAAATATCTTTGACGCTGTTGCCACCGCCGCCGCCGCCACTGGTGCTCTCCATAGGAGAAGAGTCGAACCGAGGAGAAAGGAGGAGTGAACGAGCCCTCTTTGTCGTTTCAAATAAAAATGCTTCGACAAACGTGCAATACACGGTCAAATACTGCACCATAGTACATAAAGTATACTCGATAATTGCTCTGGCCCTATATGTATGCAAACATAAGATTGCCAAAGCTGGGAAACTCATGGCACGTCGTGTCGTCCGGTTGCGTGCCTATCGGTGCCTTCCATAGGTGAACAGACGATGACAGCAGCCAAACCACGAAGTTCCTTTTCGCGTTCTGCTTTCGGTATTTACTTTTTATTATTGTTTTATTGGTCTGGGTCCGACCGGGCAACGCTCGGGCCAGTCACTTCCGATAGCCTCCCTCCCCCCCTCCCCCCGCCCTCTGGAGCTCAAAGGAGAGCATTCCGCGAAACGCAATAACGATGCACCAGCTGCATTTTTCTCCATCTTTGCTACTTTCTCTTATCTAGGAGCATCTAGGGTTACGCGGATACCTCCTAAAGGCATTTTCAAAATCTAAGAGATAGTATTTGAAATAGAAGATGAATTATTGGTGCACCCTGAAATATCTCATAATCGAATTTTAATTGACACAACTCGATTATGCACTTGACTTTTAACCTTAGTAAATCATCCATATTCCGCACACTTCGTGCCGCATAGTTTTAAGTGCCTGGCGCGACACCTCTTGAAACGTCCGTCATGTCAGCGCTTGTAATGATCTCCATCCCTCGCCCTCCCTCCACCACTCTGCTCTGTCGTGTGCGCACTTGCACGCTGCTGGTGAAATGCTGGCGCGCTGCTGCGTGCAGCTGCTGCTGTGGCGCGGTGCAGGTGCGCCAGCCGCTGCCGCCGCCGCAGCAGCTGCAGCCAAGACTGCTGCAGCCTCTGCTGCAGTGCGGTGAAGCGGCGCAGGTCGTGGCGTGGCGCCACCGCGGTGCGCTCAAATATGCATAGCTTTCGCCTTACAGACATGCCCAGCCCGGGCGGGCTTATGTGTAATGCACTCTGTACACTGGTGACGCGAGGGCCCGCCCCCGGCCCCGGGCCACTGCCGCTGCGTCTGTTGCTGCCGCCGCTACTGCTTATTCACCAGGCGGCTCGCCTGCGCAGTTTAATAAGGGATGATATGTGAATGAAAGGCACCGAGGGAGGTCTTTGCTTGGCTCCTGTGTGTTACCGTTTTATTGCTTGTGGCAATAAAATATAACAATACAGACAAAATATCTGACAAGGATGCAGCTGCGAGCTTAAAATAGTTCTGTTTGAAGAATATCACAGCCAGTCGCCGCGCTCTGTCGAATCCGATGTGGTGTCAGCTGCCGCGGGGTGGATCCGTTGCCGGGCCGCTTTTGCGTCACCTCGCGACAATGATGATTTTAGTCGTGAATCGGGCGAGCGTCCCTGCGGGGCTCAGCGGGGCGTCGTCGTCGCCGGCCGCCGCAGCTCCGTGGGGTTCCCCACGCCCATAGAGCATTGTGCGTTACAAGCTGCGGGGGCGCCGCCGGCTGGGGGCGAGCCGCCCTGCCCACGGACAGACCATTGTGTGATGCGCTCTTCCTGGACGAGGCGAGGGGGCTAACGCGACCCACGGCACGGGCACGCCGCGGTAGCAGCACGTCACTGTGTCACAAAGTCCGCCACGCACGGTTTTCGCTTTCTAAGCTTTGCTTGTTCAGACCCTCATATATTTTTTTGTCACGGTTAAAACCGGTGCTTTATACATTCTTCGTATGACAAATTGATCGTTTCTGTCCCATTGTTTGGCAGTGAAAATAAACATTATTTTTTTTTGCCAATGGGGGTTGGTAAGGTAGGTCTGGCTGGAGAGGTGGTGAAAAACGTCCTATTGTCACACATTGGGTATTGTTACAAGCGCTTTTCGTACTGTCATCGACTAATGATAAACACTGTTGCAGATTAGTAGTTCATACAGTTAATACGATGATGTACGATACTTTATCTCCGCGAAAAAAGGAATGTGACGTTCCGCCATGCCATTCTCGAAGATTATTCGTGATGCACTGACTGTGAGCTGCCCGGCGTTTGGCTATAGGGAAATGTGTGCACTACAACTCGTATTGAGTGGGTTCTATTTTATACATAGAGCGGGGAGCCTGGGAAAACTCTTCTTTTTTCTCGGACTGCAGGGAAACACGTGACAACATTGTGTTTTAGCTGTGCTGCACTATTTCGGCATCTAATCCACTCTCGGAATCTCGATTGGCACGAGTTTGATATTTTCCGGTTTCGGTCCAATTTGTCGGAGAGCCGTGCGCTTTTCACCCATGCCCGCAGTCGCTCGATGGGGCCACCGCACCACCATCCAGCTAATGGCTCTGCTGCACGCTGCAGCCCCGCCAGCGAGTGTGCACCCGCACACGTGGACAAAGTTTACTGTATTTCAATCACGTCTAAACATGGGGAGCGTACTTCTCGGGGTGCACGGCCGCGTCGGTGCGTGCACGACGCGGTCTGCACGTGACGTCCGGCCTCGGGCGCCTGCACGTGCACGCACGTGGATGGAAAACGTCAACGGGTAGTTCGGTATCCGCTTTGCATAAACTTTCACCTTTCATCGGTCCAATCGTATCGGAGAGAAAATGTCCGCCGATCGGCCACCGCGCGCGGAGAGTGGTCGCGCCGTTCTCATGTGACAGTTTGGTAAGGTCAGGTTTGCGTGGCGGTGATACGGAGAGAGGAGGCAGAGGTAGGGGAGGAGTTGGGGGGAGAAGTGGAGGTAAAAATCCGATGTCGTTGGAGGAGCCTGTCTACGTCCCAACCGGGTCAGCACTGCAGCGACGCTGCAACGCCTTTGGACAATGACCGAGTTGTTCCCTGGCGGCGGTTTTCCGGGTTCCAGAGACTAACAGTAGGACGAGAGAGAGAGAGAGAGAGAGAGAGAGAGAGAGAGAGAGAGAGATGCCGCCATCAATCAACAAGGGCTGTCCCACTCGATGAGAGGGACGCGGGGGGGTCACAGAGAGAAAGCAAAGACGAATCGAATAAACGAAATAATGGTGTTGTTGGCCGTCGTGCTCGAAGGACCCCGCCGCTGTCAAAACGGCGTGGACAATTGGAAATGGGCGGGCTTATTTATCAGAGCCGGCCGGGTCGGGCCGGGTTGGTCACGGTCACGCAATCATCACTGTGACGCGGACGCGACGCTGACTTCCAATGAGAAGATGTCGCCATGCTCTAGAAGTACAAACAATATCCAGTGCAGGAATAGTAAACGATATTGAAAGAAGTAATCATTCATTTGGCCTTCGGGATGCGGCCTAGAAATGATGAAACTTCAGCTTTTCAGTGTGCGAAATATGTACCTTAGATTATACTCTCAATGTTATGCACCCTAAAATGAAGGTTCTTAAATCAAGCAAATATCCTTGGAAGAAGTCAATGGGCTAGCACTGGTCTAGGAAATTGACTTGTTTCAGGAAAATTCACTTGATCCAAGAACCTCCTTCATTGGGTGTATTGCAGTTAACAAAAGTGTATGCGTAGAGATATATGAAAACTAATAATGTTGTGACAAGACCAGAGTTTTTCATGTCCATGTCTTTCCTTTGCTTGCAGAATACCAAAGAATAAAACGGGCGCCGCAGCCAGTGCCCAGGAGATGGAGGCGGCAGGCCGAGGAGGGCAGCAAGAAGGAGGAGAGCTTCGAGGCGGAGCTGTGCAAGGATAAGGATGCGGGCGAGTGGTTCAGACTGGTGGCCGGCGAGGGCGACAACTGCAGAGACGTCATCCAGTGCACGTCATCGGTAAGTCAACGGGCTAGCAAGCGCTGTTTAATATATGATAAGCTGGATAAGCCGCATACTTCGCAAGGTGTTCGGCTGGCCTGTTGGTTTGATCATACAGATGTGTTGTGCTGGAAATTTTAACCCTTATAGGAATGCTAGTATTTAAAGTTCTCCCCCGGAAAGATTGAACTTTTGAAATTGTTCAGCTTTCTTAGTCCAATACTTGCTAGTATTAAAAATTTCTAGTCTCTGCAAACATGCGAAACAGGCAAGTGCTGTTATAGTCGAGACTTCACTTCACAAATCAGTGTAGACATTGTGGTTTCGAGAGGAAACTTGATTGACAAAGTTCTTGAAGCAAGTCGAAAATTTCAAAAACTTCCTTTACATGGCTGTTTGCTCCAACTACCCGAGTGACGATGCCGTCGGCCTTCACACCGGTAGCTGTCAAAACGTTTTGTTTTGTCTCAGCTTTCCCTTTTCTTTTCTTTTTTTTTGCGGTGTTCGCGCGGCTTGTCCGATTCAATGAGGGGGTACATGCCCCTGCCTGCGGCGGGCGTAGCATGGCACGGCGCACAATAGGATCCCCCGTGTAACTCTGCGTTGGCTCGTTAGCCGCCCTTGGCCTTTCGGGCTAAGGCGTGGCGGCGGGGCGGGGCGGTCCGGACCATCAGCTGGTGTGTTACGCAACCGGGCAGCATGCAGGGTGCGGGACGTACCGCATCTATCTATCTATCTGTCTATCTATCTATCTATCTATCTATCTATCTATCTATCTATCTATCTATCACAAACTTGCTCTGTCACTCCCCGAGGTGTCGCGGCGGCGGTCAGGACAGCCGCCTGAGAGGCAGGCCGCCGAGTGACGCGGGTGCGTTGAGGGCCTGCCTACCTGCCGGGCGGTCCGGCTGCCGGGCGCTGTCACTGCCTCCGACTGCTGCTGCCAGGCCATTTCAGGCAGGAATAATTAGCCTGGACAGTTCGGGGTTTCGCCCGCCCGGCGTCTAATGTCACGCTTTTCGCCTCACTAGCAACACGATGAGAGAACTCGGGCCATGTTGTAGTTTCATCTTGTCCTTTGTCCTAAAACACATTTAAGAAATCAGGCACACTTTTTATTTTCCTACCTTTACAATAGCTCTGTAAAGTCAGACTTGCCATGTAGCATCCAGAGACGCTTTATTTTTGGCAGTGCCGTCTTACAACGAAGCCGCTTGATTTGATAATCGCGTTCTTTCGTTTCCTCCGTCGTGTCTTGATTGTTTCTGGGGTGGGGGTCTTGCTTGTATTCACCGGGCGAGGCTGAGGCAGGACAGGACGCCCCCGTGGGCTCCTGTGGGGTTATCTCTGAAATGTTATTTCCAACAAAGGCGCGGGCGGACGGGCTGTTTTGCCATCTCTCTCGCAAAAGGGGCGGAAACGTCACTATTACTCATCCGAGCCGCCGACGCACGGCCGGCCCTGCAACAACAATAACGGCGAAACAATAACTAGAACGCATGAGTAACGGTCAGACCACGTGGGGGCCCAATTTTGTCATTCATCTCACTGTTTGAAGGTAAAACGTGAAAATAATATCTTTTACTTTTGGCAGTTTTATTTTGTTTTTTGTTTGGTTTTAGATAGGACATTTGTTGCATTAGAGGGGCAAGAACGAACCACCATTCCATTTGAGTTTTGTACATCACTGTTATAGTTCGGGAAAACATTGCTTTGCAGAACTGCTAAGTATTTTGACCCTTTGAAACTACGAACCATTTACTTTGCGATTGCAAAGCAATTAAACACGCTGCAAAGCACCACTCTGTAATTGCAAAGTAAATGCTATAACAGTGAAGTACATATAAAACTCAAATGGAATGTTTCTTTCTGAAAAGCGTTGCTTTGCAGGAATTTAACAGTGTTGCAATAAGTTTTATAAGTTCAAAGTTTAGCGAGTACGCGGTACCAAGCGACTAGAAAAGATAACTGTTTTGTTGCGAGCCAATTTCTTCATCCGTATTTATTTGCTGGAAAGAAAACAGTTTTGAATGGAATGTCATGATCTTGGAGCGAGGTATGGTAGCTAGCTTGCTGCACCCTCGGCCGCCCAACTACTGCCGCAGTGGCACGAGGTTGCTGTAAGGCCCCGGCCCCTGGTCGGCCCCCGCGGTCGCAGCTCGTTCCAGCACAACCGAGCACATGCTCTGTACTTAAAGCACCATGTTCGTCTGTCGGGATCTTTAAGCCTATGGCTCCGGCACGCTCTCTTATTGTTGTATACTTTTTCCTTTCTCGCGACGAAGTCAAAGTATTCGCTTATTGTCGAGGGTGGTTCAAGGGTTCCCTGACATATTCAGTAGTTTTCGTGGATGTAAACGTAATGTGTATGTCACTATACACCAATTCTCTGGAGGCAAAAATTTCATGGAGGAAAAACTATCAGGGGTGCTTTAATCCGGGTTCGATTAATTGACGAACTACACAAAAAAATGGGAGAGGGGGGGGGGCTCGTTTTCTTCTGGTAGAGACAGTCTTGGGGACTGTCTATAGACAGTAAAAACACATTACAGAGGGCCTTCTCTTTTGCCAAAAAACAAAGAAGGTTTAAAGTGCCTTGTTTACGCCCATGGCAACAACTGTACCTTTAGTTGAGCCAACACGTGGAGCTTCTCACGTGTCGCATCAGCTGGGACCGCCACGCGTGACGGTCGGTGTCCCCCGGGGCGGACCCTGTGGCGGACCCTCCGGGGGACCCTCCGGGGGACCCTCCGGGGCCGGGCGGGCCGGCTGGACCCCTAACGGTCCCTCGCACCGGCAGCTCACCGGGCCAATGGAATCGATACAATCAGGAGGGGACAGTCTGGGGTCGAGCGGGGAAGCGAAGCGAAGCAAAGTCCCGGCGGCAAGGGAGAGAGGGGACCGGAGTGCGGGGGCTGTACGTACTGCGTAATTAGTTGGTGCAAGGCTAAGAGAGTTTCAAATTGGTTACCATTCAACACTCAACAAATTTCGTACTGTTGGCCCCCGTCTATGCAGTAGTGTAGTCAGTCCACGGCTGGCAAGGCCCAGAAGCCCCCCCCCCCCCCTCCCCCTCGCCTCACCCCACCGCCCTTACGACGCTTCGTGTACTCGTTGGGGGCCGCGTTCGGATTTAAATGATGGGTGTCGTCGTCTCTGTCGCACTGGGAGGTGCGAGTGCGAGCGCGCTCGTGAGGGGTGGGGCGCGGGGCGAGGGGGCACTCTTTGGTCACGATTGTCTCCGAATACATGATGGCATAGCGTGCCGAACGGCGGTGACCTTTCGGGACTTGATCGCCACCAAACAGTCTTTCCTTCGGCAGCAGTGGTGCCCCTGCCCCACCCGCCCCTTCGTTGCAGACAGCAGGGCATGTCCCTTGCTCAGCCCGACCTTCGGCCGGTCAGCCTTTGCCAAGACTACTTTAACATCTTCTGTTCGTCCTCCCTCTCTCGCACGAAAGCTTTGGGCATTTAGCTAATCAGACTTTTTCTTTCGATCCTCCAGGGTCTTCAGGCCATCCGATGCCCCGCCGGTCTGTACTTCGACATTGAGAAGCAGACCTGTGACTGGAAGGACGCCGTGAAGAACTGCAAGCTGAAGAACAAGGAGCGCAAGGTGAAGCCTCTGCTCTACACCGACGAGCCCCTCTGCCAGGACGGCTCCCTCGCCTGCGGTGACGGCGCCTGTATCGAGAGGGGACTCTTCTGCAACGGCGAGAAGGACTGTAACGATGGCTCTGACGAAAACTCTTGCGGTGAGGAAACTGATCAAACGATCCCTTTTCAGCAGCCGGTTGGCCCTCTTGTACTTTCCGTCGATCTGCTTTCTTGCTATCTAGCTACCGCAACAAGAGATGCATCAACAAAGTTTTTTTTATTTGAAAATCTAAAAAATACGAAAGAAAATAACTGTAATTTCTTCGTTGATTTTACAAGAAATTATTATAAGTAAAGTTTTAGCCGTCGTAGAATTAATTTCACTGTTGAAAATGCATCTTTTTCTTGTGCCCCATGGGGTCTTGGCGCCCGGTCCTCGTCCCCCTCCTCTTCTACCGCTTCTTTTCATGATGTAAGCGCCAGTTTGATGAGATAATCATGGCTCGCCCAGCATCATAACACAACAGCATAAATTCCGGATCCGCAGAGAGGGCCGCCGCATCTCGAAGCGTGGCCTCTGCTCCTCGACTCTTCCCCCTCCCCCCCCCTCTCTCTCTCTCTCTCTCGCTCGCGCTCTCTTTTCGTGGAGCATGGTTTTCCAGGGGCTAAGGTCAGACGAGTTCACAAGGTTGTTGAGTTGATTGGTCGGAGTGCAGATGCAGAGCTGCGCCGGATCCTGGGAAGTTTCCTGTGCACAACATAAAATTTGTGTTAAAAAGTTAAAGGAATTATGGGTCCTCCTGACCCCCACCGATTCGGTTCCGTAGGCCATTTGGGGAGGTAAATCTTAAATGGATGGTGGCATTTAAAGGTGTTTACAGATGTGAGGGGGGGGAGGGGGTCGTTCCAATACTACGTGACTTTTTAGAGGGGTGCAAATGTTATGGGGTCCCAAAATAATCAGAAACTTTATTTGAGTACATCGAGACCCCATGATATCTGTACCCCGGGGTACAAATGTTATGCGGATCCCACGAGCTTTCAGGATGGTCCTGATCATTTTGGACCCCATGTTAACCCCCCGTAGTCACGTAGTATTGGAACGACCCCTGACCCCTGGGTCTGGGTTTCCCGTGTCGCCGGCCCGACCTGGTCTGCCCACCACCATGACGCACTGAGCCTGGCGGAGCCGAGCCGGCGCCGTGGTGGTCTGATTGCTTTCTCTTCGCGCTCAGATTGCGGCGCGAGGATCGAGGATTACAATTTAATTTGGGTCTGAGACACACACGCGCGCCACGCGCGCTCGAACCGGGTTGTCGGGGAGTAGGTGTGTGTTTGTGAGTGTGTGTGTGTGTGTGTAGGAGGTCGCGCCTGGTCGCGCCGCTGCTGTGTACTCGAGAGCGAGGCGCAGCACGGGGTTTACCTTCCGCGCGCCACCCCCGCTTCCGCTTACCGGCTGTAAGCTAATACGGTTAGACGCGTGGGAAAATTTCAGTTGACTCTTTAGCATCTGCATTTTTGATCGCACTCTTCGGATTTGTTCACGAAATTTGACACGAAATTCTTCCTTCTCGCAATGCACTTTATAAACCCACTTTATTTTTTACGATTGAATTTTCAACATTTGTTTGTAACTTATATTTACAAATTACCTTCTAAATTTGTCACACTCTTGCTTGTCAACTAACTAAGAGTCGATACGAAGTGCTTGTAAATTCACAATTTCAATCTGTAATTTTACGACACTTATTACGGATTTTTTTTATCCGTAAACCTACGACTTTGCCTCACACTACTGTCTTACTCTGATGGAAACTTGGATGTTGACGTGCCGCTCTTGTCGTTTTGCAGACATCGAGAACGACCCCAACCGCGCCCCGGCCTGCGACCCGGCCGTGTGCGTGCTGCCCGACTGCTTCTGCTCGGAGGACGGCACCACCATCCCCGGCGACCTGCCCTCCAAGGACGTCCCCCAGATGATCACCATCACCTTCGACGACGCCATCAACAACAACAACATTGAGCTGTACAAGGAGATGTTCAACGGCAAGCGCAAGAACCCCAACGGTTGCGACATCAAGGCCACCTTCTTCGTGTCCCACAAGTACACCAACTACTCGGCTGTCCAGGAAACGCACCGCAAGGGCCACGAGATCGCCGTGCACTCCATCACGTGAGTACCGCCAAACAACAATATACCAAAATGAGAGTGGAGTTTAAAGTACAGAAAATTTCTTTATCAAATATCAAAGAAATGTGTAGTTTTGCAGAGCTTAAAAAGGTTGTAACTTGCGTTTGGTGTTTAAAACTTTTTGTTTTTTAAACTTCTTTTCTAATCTTGGGCCTCCTCTTTTTTTCCCAGCCACAACAACGACGAGCAGTTCTGGAGCAACGCCACGGTCGACGACTGGGCCAAGGAGATGGCGGGCATGAGGATCATCATCGAGAAGTACGCCAATCTGACCGACAACTCGGTGGTGGGCGTGCGCGCGCCCTACCTGCGTGTGGGTGGCAACAACCAGTTCACCATGATGGAGGAGCAGGCCTTCCTGTACGACTCGACCATCACCGCCCCGCTGTCCAACCCGCCCCTGTGGCCCTACACCATGTACTTCCGCATGCCTCACCGCTGCCACGGCAACCTGCAGCACTGCCCCACCCGCTCGCACGCCGTCTGGGAGATGGTGCTCAACGAGCTCGACCGTCGTGAAGACCCCAACTTCGACGAGAACATACCCGGCTGCGCCATGGTCGACTCTTGCAACAACATCTTGACGGGCGACCAGTTCTACAACTTCCTCAACCACAACTTCGACCGGCACTACGACCAGAATAGGGCGCCGCTTGGCCTCTACTTCCACGCCGCCTGGCTCAAGAACAACCCCGAGTTCCTCGACGCGTTCCTGTACTGGATCGACGAGATCCTGGCCAACCACAACGACGTGTACTTCGTGACCATGACACAGGTCATCCAATGGATCCAGAACCCGCGCACCATCGCCGAGGTCAAGAACTTCGAGCCCTGGAGGGAAAAGTGTGTCGTCGAGGGCAAGCCTGCCTGCTGGGTGCCCCACTCGTGCAAGCTGACCAGCAAAGAGGTTCCCGGCGAAACCATCAACCTGCAGACCTGCATCCGGTGCCCCAACAACTACCCCTGGCTGAACGACCCCACCGGCGACGGCTTCTTCTAAGTCATTCAAACTCCCCCGCGCCTGATTCCCTCCTTCCCTAGTATGATCTAGTTTCACC
>NW_026267206.1:239282-245124 GCF_000697945.3 Frankliniella occidentalis
CCCCTGCTCCGCCCGATGTTCTATCGTGCGATGAAACTCTCTTAGTTGCCATTGATGTGCTGATGACGGAGACGTTCCCGCGGCGCGGGTGAGACCTTAGGACCGAAATTGAAAGTTCAAAACTAAAAACACTAGGAAGTCGGGCTCGTCGGAGGCGAGTCATGGTTTCCCGCGGGACCCGTCTTCCAAGTTTGCGGGGATTTTTTTAAAAAAAATGAATAAAAAAATAAAAACGAGACGAAAGACTGTCTGTTGTGGGGCTGGGCCCCGGCGGGCCCGACGGGCTCCAGTCGTTGTTGTTGTTGCTGCTGCAAGTCGTGGGGGAAACGTTCCAGGTCATACGCTTCCAATACGTGGGCTGCTGGGCGGGCCCAGTGGCCGGGGACCTGTTCCTTGTGTAACAGGCGCGCCCAGCACCGCCAGCTGGGACCCGCCCGGCGCACCGGACTGGGGCCCCGAGCCGGAGTTCCCCGGAGGGGTTTATTTAAACTGTGATGTTTCGGATCCGTGAGTGTCGGTCCCAAATATCTCGTACTGTATTAATGTTATTAATGTCTCAAAAGTACCTAGTGTGTACGCACAGTCACGTCGCCAAGACAAACCGTTTAAACAGTGAGAGTTGTTTTTTTTTATATTAAAAAAATGAGTGCTTGTAAAAAAAAAGATTAAAAAAATCTAAAAAATTGACGGTGTGCGTTTAACTATTTTTCCCGAGGGTTCATATGATAAGATGAAGAGAAAAAGAGACTCAGACACAAGGTGAACACATGCAACAAATAGCGCCTCGACTCTGCGCATGTCCGATCGATGCCGATGCTGCCCCTGAGAGAATATTAAATTCGCTGCCCCCTTTATTGTCCCCTCGTCCACCCCCTCTCTCTCTCTCTCTCTCTCTCTCTCTCTCTCTCTCTCTCTCTCTCTCTCTCTCTCTCTCGCTCGCTCGCACACGACACGAACTCGCGCTTGGCCGCTCGCTCACTACGGAGCCCCATCTTCCCCAGGAAGGGGGCGAAATCCACTCGGTCCGGACTTGGCAAGAGTTCCGGGCTAGTTCCGAGCGGGTCCTCCATTAGAGTCAAAATAACATCAGCCAAGCGACAAAACATTTTTTTAAAAAGGGAAAAAATAGAAGAAAGGGGTGGCAGCGCGGTACTGTATAGCATAACAGGGAAATAACGCTGCGCGGAAGTCATAATACTTGAGTAATTTATTCACATCCGCCTGTGTGCGCATGCTAATGTGTCACAGTAAACTTGACGCCCGCTATCAGTAAAACTGGTTGTGGCCATCGAGGGGTCAACATCAGAAACGGTTCGTACCCATAATTGGAGAGCATGCGAGAGTGTTTAGCAAAGATTGAAGAAAGTCATCGGAAGACGTCGTAGTATCGAGTCGTCTCATAGGACTTCGTGGATTCCTGAAAGTGACGCGTGCGAATCGCCGAAGGTTAGAAACAAAGTCAATTTTATTGAAATGGCAAAAATAGCACGCAGTCGCCGCCGGACCACTTTATAGTGCTGGCCGCCGCAATGGCAAACACGTTTTGCCACTTTTTTTCTGCACCGAATTGGCGCCAGTTCTCTCCGCCTGACTGCCAGCGCGCGGGGTAGCGTTCGGAAATATGTAGACGGGCCTTGTTTCCCGAGCGGATGAAAAAAAAAGTCGCCGTAGCAGAGTGTGGAGAGATTTTAATACCGAGAGCGGTCCAAATGGCGACTTTATTGTCTGCCAGCAGCCAGTCCCTCATTACACTACGCCATCGATATACATAATACAGAACAATAAAACTACTACATTCATATCGCCGCACTTATCCAAACGCCATCTATGTCTTTGGTCCTTATTTCAGTCTCTCTCTTTCCCTCTCTCCCTCCCCCTCTCTCTCTCTCTCTCTCTCTCTCTCTCTCTCTCTCTCTCTCTCTTTGTCGAAATTTCTCATGACGTGTGGAGTTGTCGTTCCCGGAGGCTGGCGTCGGGAGGCGACATTCGCGTGTGGCTTCCGCCTCACGGCAGGTATGGCGCTTCACCTTCATATCGGGAATGAGAAATTTATCGTCGCGCAAAGCCTCTGATGATTGACTCACGTGTTATGACTCTTCGCACCGCCGTCCTTCGGGTTCAACTCTTGTGACAGCGTGATAGTGTACGGGGTGTCCTATAGCAGGCTCGGCCGCACTATTTTTAGGTTAAACTTTAACTGTACATACCACTGTGAAGAATATCGTCGTAAATTTACAATTTTTTTGTAAACTCGACTTAAAATTTAAGTTGTAAATTTACGAGAGCACATGTTTTTACTCGCCAATGGATTCTTCGGCGATGCGTAGTGCATGTATTCTTACGATATTACAAATTGTAAACTTCCTTCAATGAAAATTTGCCTGCAAACCTTTCTACTATTTTTCACAGTGACCGCGCGTATGAGCAGAGTGGGCACACTTTTATCTGATGGATGGGCTTTGCCTGCCGTCGGTCACCGTGGCCACTTTACCACTCCTTATGGCTTATAAAGGATCATCCAGAAAGTACGTTCGATCCACTCAGATTCATTCGGCAAAAATATACGGCAAACTCAGCGCCTGCGAGAATCGCGGTAGGCCACCGCACCACACGCATGCATGCTGTTCAGGAGAGGTGTTGCCTGCCTACCAGGCGCTAGGAAAGCTCGTAGTGCCTGAACTACTTTTGCAGGTTCGTAAACGGCGAATGACAGCGAGAAACAACAACACTGCGACACCGTGTGCGATTCTAAATAGCAATATGTAGTTGGCCGCACTACTTCCGACCTCCTGTTGTACTCATTCTGATATGATTCGGCGAGGGCAAGAGCACGCGCGAACACCTAGGACGCTCTACTACAACAGGCCCCCCCTCCCCCCTCCTCCCCAGCCGCCTCGGGGCGCCCGAAGCCGATTGGGGGGCCTGGAATGCGGAACATTTTGCTCTTGGAGTCCAAAACATCTGTTGGCGTGGAGCATCGGCCCGTCACCAGCCAATCACAGCCTTTTAAACTAGTCACGTGAGGCCTTTGGGCTGGGCGGGCCGGTCACATCGGCGTGTGAATCACGTCCTAGCAGGCGATCTCTATGTTTAACTGTAATCAGGCGAGACTCGGCGACAGGAAAACGACGATTAAACGACGTCGTGTCTAACATAGCAGGCCATTCAAACGCGCTTGCTCTGCACTCTGCATAGCGAAAGAATAAAAAGGGAGAATAATCTGTAAAACAAATCTACGATTCAACAACAGGTTCGACCCATTAATTAAAAATAAGGTGCAGAGCTCATAAATCTTGACTGTTAAGTGTTGGATGAGCGACATGAAACATCAGTTTAAAACCGTTATTTTTCAGTACGGCTTCGATTTCTACAATTGTGACTAGTATTTTATTTTACAGTCGTATACGAGGCATTTTTACGATGTCAAGTTTCCTCCTTCGTTATGTTTTGTCGGTGAAAAGAGGAGTGGAATTACTTTTATAATGCTTCCTTCCTGCACCGAGCGCACGGGGGTCACGACCCGCAGGGTATGGTGCGGCAGGATAAGGCGTCGCCTATAAGGATGGCGCCCCGGACAAGCAAGGCATACCAACGCCGCTCTGCGCCACTGCACACGGCATTTAAATATTGTCATGTTGGCTCGCGTGGCGCGCCTTTTTTCGGATGGCGGCGGTATGGGAGGACGGAAAGGGGATGGATAAGTCACTGGTGAAAAGTGAAAAAGTGAAAAGGGCGTAAGTCCAATAATGGGAAGTCCGAGGACTTACGCCCGTTTCACTTTTCACCAGTAAAGTGTCTCATGCGCGTTCGCCGTATTCTCACTTTGTCGTCTGCTTCACACTGCTGCGTGATGCTTGCCTGCATCGCCTACCCCTCAGCTCGGCAGTCCCCCGCGGGACAAAAGCGTGAGCAGAGCTCCGCTGAGCCGCCGGACCCTCTCCGTGTTATTCATTCCTTTTGTAGCGCCGTCCCGTCCAGCACGTGGCGCCCCGCCAGCCCCGCCCCAAACGGCCTACGTGGATACCCCTTCCTCTTCCTCCCCCTCCCTCCTGCTCCTCCCCCTCCTCCTCCTCCTCTTCCTCCTCCTGTTCCACCACCTCAACCCCCTCCCCCTTTATCATAAGTCTCCTGCCTCGTTCCTCGTTCTCCCGGTGGTTGTTTTTGTCCACAAGTTTCGCACAGACTCCCCGGCCGCCCCCCACCCCGCCCCGCACCGCCCACCCTCTTCACCTCTGAAGATGAGCGGTGCGTTCCCGTAGATATGAGGCTCGTTTTGTTGCACTGAAACCCTCTCAGTTTAAAGTGGATGGTGGCTCAAAACTTGGCTGGAAAGACTTGTATCAGCATTATAAGAAACATTCGCCAGCCCATTTTTTCCGGTCTCTATTAATGGGCCGGGCTGCAAAGCTGTTTAGCTTATTCTTGTTGATCATTTCCTTATATCGTAATTCGGGGAACCCGCTGAGGGGTAGATAACTCCTGAATTAGGCCTAGGTGTACAAATGTCATGAATTGGATTTGAATTGGCTTGAATTTGAATTGGACTGAATTGGTTGAATTGTTTTTGAATTGGACTGAATTATTGCGATTTTCTTTTACTGAATTGGCGTGAATTCGCTTATTGAATTGGCTTAAAATGAATGTAAATTGTCTTGAATTGGACTGAATTAATTGAGTTATTTTTGAATTGTCTTAAATTATTTCTGAATTGTGTTGAATTAAATTGAATTGGTTTGAATTAGTTTGAATTGGGCTGAATTAGGGGTGTTTAGCAGGGGAGTTATCCACCCCTCGGAACTCGCGATGATTTAGTGCTGGAGAGTTTTCAAGAACAATTTTTTTAAGTGAACAGATGGGAGTGTACATGGCGAGGGAGGAGGAAGGAAACGAAAACGAAGACGACAATAAACTAAGCCATGGCACGAGACAAGAGTATTTGTCTGGCGCCGTGTCTCAATCCTAGGCGGAAACATCAAAGCAGGGCAAAGTGGCGCTGGCGCTGCGCGGGGCTGGGCAACCCGGGACGAGGAGGCGCGCTCCCTGCGCGAGCTTCTTCTGGGACCCGGCGGCGCTGTTCTCCTGATAAAGGTAATGACAAGGACGGGGTCGGACGAAATTGGTGATTTGATCAGCCTGGACCTAGGACGCCCCGCGCACCGCCACGTCCACACTGCAAAAACGCGAGCGAACAGCACGGATAAGGTTAAAAAGACACGAGCAGGCTAAACTAATTTGAGCATTCTTGAAAAATGAACATACTTTTGTGCGACGTATTTAGGTTACTCGGCGTTACCATACTAGATGGCTGCATGTACTATCGCGACGTCAGATCGACCTTAATGTGATTTCTGCGAGACTTTACCTGCGCTGACTTACCACCGGCGCGCGTCGTCGTGTGCCGCTGGCGGAGCATTGCCCCCCCGCCCCCTCTCCGACACCTCCATCCCGCGCCGCCGCCACGCCCCGTCCCGGTCACCAGCCCGTCTTACGTAAGCAGGTCTCGGGTCGTGAACGCTTCACGGATACGCCCAACCTTTGGCACAGAGACTAAAATGTTCGCGTCGTCCGCTTTTGCACGGCGGCGGCGGCGTCTCGCGGCGCGGCTCCCCCCGGCCTGGCCTTTATGGTCCTTTCATTCTCATTACCATTTGCCACATCACTCCGGCCCACATCACGGGTCGTTATCATCGCCACATCACCGCGACCGCCACGGCGGCCTTTCATTTCCGTTATCGCGACGTCAGCACCATTCGGCTCCAAGCACCTCAGAATCGTCGATATTCTCTCACCCCTACTGTTTCACACGCCTGAGGGCTGGCCCGGTGCCGCAAAGGGGGGGGGG
>NW_026267206.1:245174-247668 GCF_000697945.3 Frankliniella occidentalis
AACATAACAATACGTTCGTGAGGTGAAAGCCAGCCCCCCCTTTCCCCTCCCCCACCACCACACCCGTTATGAATCTTTACGACGGCTGTGGTCCCTCAGCGAGCGAGCGCACCCTTTGTCCCGCGATAATCACACAGCAACCCACAGATGCAATAAAAAATAAAATGAACTATGTGACTATATACAGGGTGACCCGTCGTTGACCACGTGACGGCCCCGTGCGAGTACGCAACCAGTCTGCACGCATACATGTACTGCATCCATATTGTAAATATAAACTTTTGTGACAGAGACTTTTGCCTGATACCATATACAGCCCATCTTTTCTATGCAGAGCGACATGAAGATTTGTTAATGCGGATATTTCATGTTGTACGTTAAAAGAATTATGTGGTAAATCGGCATAGTCCGGCATAGTCGCTGCGCTGTCCCGCTGTCGAGCTGTCCGACAGCACTCACTGTATGGTCGATACAGCTCTGATTTAAGTTTGCTACAAATCGAATCGGTGCGCCGATCCGCCTGTTGCTGTGCAGCGACGCTCATACACAGTCTCGCACCAGCGAAATTTCGGTGACAACACCAGCTGCAAACGGCCGCCGCGAGCAACTTTGCTTTTCCACAGAGGGTGCTGCGTAGAGTGTATAGTTGTGTAGTGAGCTTAAAGTGTTTTCAAACGACAAACAGCACTGACCAGCGCGCCTACATGCTCTGTGTATTCAACCACCATTTCAAGAGAGCTAGCAAACGTAATGTGTTAAGCAAAACTATTTAACTTGTCCGACTGTGTCAGTAGGAAGACCCATTATTTCGCTCGATATCAATTTTGCAACCGTTTGTAACGCTTCCAACAAAAAATCGTTTTGTAAATTTATGAGAAATCAATTGTATTTTGTGGTTTTCGAAAAATGTTCTGTAAACCTAAAGTTTTGTTATGTTCCTCAACAAGTTTTCTTGAAATTGAAAAAAAAATTCTTATTACTTCACAAAAACTTTGTTGGACCGATTCTAAGAGAAAACTACAAATTTTTCTTGTAATTTTCCAATAATCATGTTTACAGAAAAGGTGTGTGCGATTTATTGAACTCGAGTAAAGGGCCCATAAGAAGGCCATAATAAGGCCTAGGTTTCCAATTCGAAAAAATATCCGTGTGCAGCAGTGTTTAGGTACTCAGTGCAGTCGTCACCCGCGGGGCTGTGGATGGGGGTTGCCGCCTAGTGCAAGCGCCAGCGGCGAAAAAGAAAAGACCGAACCGACTGAACTCTAGACTAGGGTTGCAGACTGTCTAGCTGGGGTTGGTCAGCACAGCACCGTCACCCCGCCGCTTCAAGGCGAGACGACTTTTAAAGGTCAGTCACATTGCAATGTGTCGTACTTGTACTGCTCACCTTACACCCACTGTTATTTCTCCCCTCGGGCGATGGGAAAGAGTGCACTGCTAAAATGTATTTTGGGACTTCCCGACGATGCATTTTCTGTAGGGAATTCCCAGAGTACTTAATAGTCTTGCTATCAAGTACAAGTCATTATATGTTTTCAAGCAGATCGTTGGGGCACGTTTTGAGATGTCCACAAACTTTTATCGCGACAGCCAAAATTGTAATCGCCAACTTTAAAACGCGCGATTTTGAGGTATCCTCGGTATTGTCGCAAAACATTTGATATAATGGCTGCTCGTAAACCCCAAAGGACTTCAAAAATTAATGCACGACTGCTTCTTTGTGAAATCCCAGAGGTGTTTTTTTTTAATGGTGTTGTAGCTCTTTTTTTTGCGGCCTACGCCCACTAACCTTGACCTGACCTGACTTTCGCCCTAATACACTGTTTGCAAAAGCGAGCGACACTGGTTTTCCACATCCTGTTAAAACCGTGAAGCCTAGCCGGCCACCTTTGGAGGTGTTGATGGTGATGGCTGCTTCGGTTCCCAAAATCGAACGTGTGTAGTTGAATCATGCGTGAAGCTGCTCCTCCGGGGATCGCCAAGGTCCAAACCTTCACCTTCTTTTCGTCTTTTCGCTCTCTCTCTCTCTCTCTCTCTCTCTCTCTCTCTCTCTCTCTCTCTCTCTCTCTCACACACACACACACACACACACACACACACACTCTCTTCTTGGAATCAAAATGAGGCAATCTCGAGCTCACCGTCTCATCGGATTTGTCAGAGGTATTTATGCAAACTGACGCAACAGCGTGTGGCAGAACGATCGCAGCGATTCAGAATGTTTTCGCACCGTTAACGAATTGAAGTATGTAGAAAATTTAAACTTTGAGAAAGCTCCGCTTGCAAATTACAAATTTGTGTGTAACATTCTTCCTTTCTTAGATCATATCAACCATCCGACGCACAAAAGAGCGTTTAAATTTATCTCCTAGTCAACGTAAGAGTCCCGAAACGCGTCATAAAAGACGTCATTTCGTTGACATTGATGTCATGTTTGTGTCGTGTCTGATCGAGTTTTATAACATAACAATACGTTCGTGAGGTGAAAGCCAGC
>NW_026267206.1:251863-261439 GCF_000697945.3 Frankliniella occidentalis
GCTGTGGATGGGGGTTGCCGCCTAGTGCAAGCGCCAGCGGCGAAAAAGAAAAGACCGAACCGACCGTACTCTAGACTAGGGTTGCAGACTGTCTAGCTGGGGTTGGTCAGCACAGCACCGTCACCCCGCCGCTTCAAGGCGAGACGACTTTTAAAGGTCAGTCACATTGCAATGTGTCGTACTTGTACTGCTCACCTTACACCCACTGTTATTTCTCCCCTCGGGCGATGGGAAAGAGTGCACTGCTAAAATGTATTTTGGGACTTCCCGACGATGCATTTTCTGTAGGGAATTCCCAGAGTACTTAATAGTCTTGCTATCAAGTACAAGTCATTATATGTTTTCAAGCAGATCGTTGGGGCACGTTTTGAGATGTCCACAAACTTTTATCGCGACAGCCAAAATTGTAATCGCCAACTTTAAAACGCGCGATTTTGAGGTATCCTCGGTATTGTCGCAAAACATTTGATATAATGGCTGCTCGTAAACCCCAAAGGACTTCAAAAATTAATGCACGACTGCTTCTTTGTGAAATCCCAGAGGTGTTTTTTTTTAATGGTGTTGTAGCTCTTTTTTTTGCGGCCTACGCCCACTAACCTTGACCTGACCTGACTTTCGCCCTAATACACTGTTTGCAAAAGCGAGCGACACTGGTTTTCCACATCCTGTTAAAACCGTGAAGCCTAGCCGGCCACCTTTGGAGGTGTTGATGGTGATGGCTGCTTCGGTTCCCAAAATCGAACGTGTGTAGTTGAATCATGCGTGAAGCTGCTCCTCCGGGGATCGCCAAGGTCCAAACCTTCACCTTCTTTTCGTCTTTTCGCTCTCTCTCTCTCTCTCTCTCTCTCTCTCTCTCTCTCTCTCTCTCTCTCTCTCTCACACACACACACACACACACACACACACACACTCTCTTCTTGGAATCAAAATGAGGCAATCTCGAGCTCACCGTCTCATCGGATTTGTCAGAGGTATTTATGCAAACTGACGCAACAGCGTGTGGCAGAACGATCGCAGCGATTCAGAATGTTTTCGCACCGTTAACGAATTGAAGTATGTAGAAAATTTAAACTTTGAGAAAGCTCCGCTTGCAAATTACAAATTTGTGTGTAACATTCTTCCTTTCTTAGATCATATCAACCATCCGACGCACAAAAGAGCGTTTAAATTTATCTCCTAGTCAACGTAAGAGTCCCGAAACGCGTCATAAAAGACGTCATTTCGTTGACATTGATGTCATGTTTATGTCGTGTCTGATCGAGTTTTATAACATAACAATACGTTCGTGAGGTGAAAGCCAGCTCATGACCTGACCACCTGTTCCTACCTGACCAAAGCTTCCTTTCTTTCATTTCTTTCTGCCGGTGCGTGCCTTCTGCGTGTATGTGTGAGTGTTTTAGGGCGTGCGTGCGTGTGTGTGTGTGTTGGGCTGCCCGAACATTTTATTTCCGTTTGCTGCACGCAATCACCGACTGACACCGCATCCCCCCCCCTCTCCCACACACACACACACGGCGAGTGGTTGCCGAGTAAACGCTGCTATTGTCAATATGGGTACGAAACTGACGCGTGCTGACTGTTCGGCAAGGGGGAAAGATGCGCCCAAAACGTTAGCCGCACGCTCGAGATGTGCAATGCGCACCCCCCATTAAAGTTGCAACTGTTCAAATTAATCAAAGCGGATATGCAGCAGAGAACAAAGGCGTCGCTTCCCTAAACCCGCCTTGCTGTTGCCCGGCGAGACGGCGGCGGTGGCGACGTAACCTGCGCCTCAGCGCCCCAGCCCCTGAGCCCCTGCTGCTCTGCTCGGGCCGTGCCTACCCCCACCCCCGCAGGCCACACATCCCTCCCCTCCCCCAACCTCGCCTAACCTCTGCAAGACATGATACGCGGCTGCTTTCACCGGGGATCAGAGGGATCAGACCGGCAAACAGATCGTTCGGGGCGCGGGGGATCGGAGGTGGGATCAGACCACGTGGCGTGGACCGGCGGCGGCCGCTGCTCGATCTGCATTGTCAACGTCGGCGACGTGTGAGTCCTCTTGTACGGGCGATGCTCGTCGCTTGTCGGAATGACTTACGCCTTTTCTATCCTCCCCCCCCCCTTCCCTCCCCATCCCATCCTCTTTCCACTCATTCTTGCGTGGCGAGTTAATCAAATGATGACATTTTTGCGCGCGAGAAAAGGCGAAGATAAACAAATTACAAAATCCAAGCGGTCAACGGTACGTTTACCGTGTGTTTGTGTGCGTCTGTGTGTCTGTTTCTGTGTGCGCTCGCACGCGTGTTCTGCTAACTATTTCTCAACCCCCCCCCCCCTCTCCGCAGATTCCCTCACACCTCTGCATTGTGTATCGTGTAATGTATCATCGCCCCTCACCTGGCCCCTCTCCTTTGCTCTCTTTCTCCGTCCCTCTCGTTTGCCCCCACTCCTCTCTCCTCCCCCTCTCTCCTCCCCCTCTCTCCTCTCCCCTCTCTCCTCTCCCCTCTCCCCCAC
This sequence comes from Frankliniella occidentalis, assembly GCF_000697945.3. Classification (NCBI taxonomy): domain Eukaryota; kingdom Metazoa; phylum Arthropoda; class Insecta; order Thysanoptera; family Thripidae; genus Frankliniella; species Frankliniella occidentalis. Next base: position 254,360 of record NW_026267206.1, read on the forward strand.
CTCCCGCTCTCCGTCTCACTGACGGCCGCATCCCTCCCGGGTGCACGCCGTGCTGTCATCGTGGTAATAATAATTAATAGTGCCGCACAGTGCAACCCCCCTGGGGTGGTCACTGCAAACGACGCCGTTGATATAACAATATGACAATAAATAACAATCCACAAGGGAAAGAAGGCGTTTGAAGATAAATTCACGGATTATTAAAGTTTAAATTGGTCTGTGGGTTACCGAGGACACAGCTTCAAAATCACTTAAATTTTTAAAAGATAATGTAATTTTATACCGGTACATTAATTTAAAAATTTATTAAATTATAGAGCTGTTTGTCGTTTCGAGATCACCACTTCTCACTGGCGGTGAGAGGCAGTTTGTCGTTGCTTGTGATGCTCGGCGTGGCTCTTCTTCACTCTAGTTGCCCCGCCAAGGGTAGGGCTGTGAGTGCGATATCACGATATTTCGATATCGATACGATATCGTCCGATGTCGAGGCCTCGATATTTTTCTCCTGATATCGATATTGAATTATCGAGGTTGTTCGATACCACGAAATATCGCGATATCGAAATACCGATCCTGCTCGATTTTGAGATATATCGGACATTTTCAGACTTATCGTTCCTCGACATGGTTCGATATTGTGATATCACTCGATATTTTCGAGCCGAAGCTCGACATGGTCGATATCGTATCGCGACATCAACATCTGGATATCGCACAGCCCTAGCCACGGGCCGCCGCGCGCAGCTCCGTGTCGTCGTGTGCGGCTGTCCGTCCCGCCACGAAAACAAATTTCGGGTAGCTTTCCTAATTAATGTGTGGCCGGGGCGGTGTACGATGGATATCCGGCTGAGCCGCCCGGGCCAGCCCGTCCCGTCCGGTCGGGCCGGAGCCGAGCCCTACCCCACCCGCGCATCCAAAATCTGCTTGCTTCCGCATTGCTCCGCAAAAGCGCGTAACTTGCGTGCCGTCCTTTTTTTAATTTTTCACTTTCACACTGGAAAAAATAAATTATAAAGTTACGATCGGTCCACAGTGCCATAAGAACTATCGGAATTTTTCAATTTAAAACCACACTACTCTTCCTACATTGCATATGGAAAATTTGCTCGTAAAACCCTACAAAATCTTTTCAGAGGACAGCTCAATGCAGCGATCATGCAGCTATCTAAAGCCACTGAATAACATTTAGTCGCAAAGCGTTGTCCAGAAGACGCTGTAGCATGAGCCTGGACATCGCTCAGTAAACCTGCTAAGGTGAAAAGCCTTTTTTTAAAAAAAATGCACTCAGGCTATGCTTGTCGACGGCAAAAAATAGCAAATAAAAAAATTTGTAGCGCTGCAATATTTGCAGTTTGTGTTTACTTTTTAAGCTCCAACAGTTTCAAGGCCAGCTGCCGTTTCAGCAGAGAATGTCACAGGCCGCCACAGTGGAGAGGATGGCGATTGTCAGGGGAACTCTCACGAAAAGTGCATAAAGTGAGCCTCTCGACTGTCTCGGGTGTCAAAAGCCACAAGGGGCACTACAAGTTTGTTTGAAAATTGATTTAGGATCGGTGTTATTCGCAAATATTGCAACAACCAGTTATACACGCTCGATCTTAGTGCGTGTTGTTAGACGGGCGGCAGCTCACGGCACGACTCATAGTCGTTCCATTTCCCTGTCGGACTGACGTATGTCATATGCGAGTCATCAGTCGAGGAGGTAGCCTTGGGCCTCTGCTGGCCAGGCCTGACTGCCGGCGACCACATTCTGCCGGAGCGGAATCATCCCATTTTGCACCATCCCTCTACTGCCCGCTACTGCCTGCTTCATACTTTACTACTTATCCCATCCTTGGCGTATCACTAACGCAACTACTACACCTACCCTAACCCCTCCTTCTGTTCTTTATTCATCTCAATCACTGCCCTTTGCAATCATCCACAAGGACCGTCCGTCATTCACTATTACGAACCTGTCATTTCCAGCCTCTCTGGTAGCTCTCATAGCGCCTGACGGGTAGGCAATATCTTGCCTGCAGTACACGCGTGTCCTGCGGGGTGGCCTACCCCGAGTCCCGCAGGCGGCGAGCTGACCTGATGATTGTCGAATGATTCCGATGGAAACGGATGCATTTGCTGGATGTTGCCTTTGTCGCGAATCATCGGCAAATGTCTCGAGGAACGCATCAACCCCTCCTGAATGCCCTTCGATTTCCGTTTGCCATTTTTATCAAATCAATTATTATTTACCACAAAAGCGCCTGTTACAATGATTGCCCCTCAGCATTTTTTTTAATGATATAATTTGAGAATTGTATCCGCATCTACAATAATTTTGCCGCTGTGGGATTATATAGGCCCCATGATGGGATTGTGGTGGTGTGGTCCCGGGAGCCGCCCGAGCGCCGAACGGCCGGGAACTCCCTTCAGATCTACGACTGGCTGAACCCACCGAAATGCCGCGGCCATTTTCGAGGAACGCATATTTCCTCCCGGAGGCCTACAAAATGCAGAATGGTATATGTGTGCGCGGGACGCACGGAGCAGCCTTGAGTGCTACACTGTTACAAAGATCGCGGCGGCCGGGGTTTACGAGCGGCAGCCTCCGTGCCAACCAGAAATGAGAACCATAATTGGAGGGAATATCGGATCCGATTCGGTGCCAAAAAGGAAACCTCGGTCGACGTCGTGAAGTCCCTGAGATGCCATGCACAGTGCACCTTATGCTATGCAATTTTATCAACATAATAAGAAGGGGTAATATTTTTTTAGAAAAATACGAGAGAGAGAAAATTTGAACCGTACGCCGTAACTGGCCAGTGCAAAGCATTCAAGCTATCCATTCAAACAGAGAACCATTTAGTTGATACAAGGAAATCAGAGTTGTAAGAAACAAAATTTAGTTCCGAAAACCGCCTAAAATTTAGTCATCCCTTTTTAAAATAAATATACTATGGTCGCACCAATTCAAATTAAGCCAGCTAGACTAAAAAAAAATTTATTGTCACAAATAAATTTTTGTCTCCTCAGCTAACATTTCATCGGTTTTAAATTTGGCGCCTTGGACTAAACGGTCTTCTGGGTGCTGTTGTGCTTACTTCATTATTGTCAGTTGTCGATCGTCGTCGACAGAGTAGGAGACGCATGGGTTCCGATCGGCTCAGAACAGGCCTGGCAAGACGAAGGCAAAAGCGAGGCGGACGCCCGCCTGGCGACCAGACGGGGCCAAAGGCGGCCAAAGGCGGCCGAAGGCACGCCATGGGCTGCCGTGGACCCTCGCGCTTGGCCCCGCCTTGGCCGCCAGGGCGACAGAGAGAAACTGAGCCACTCTGCCCGCCAAAACACATCCTCGTTTTTATTCGCCCCCGTAAATGGGCGCAGAGAGGTAAATATAAAGAAGTATACGACTGCAAAGAGTAATCCGTCTTATTCACCCTTGAGGTGCTGCGTACTGCCACGCCGAATGCAGCAGGGACCAAGAGCTAAGCAGACGTTCCCTTCCCGCTTTGGTCTTGATATCGCTACAATTAGATTTCACCCCGCACTACATGCACAAAGAGTTCAGAACAGGAGCAACTGATACGATGATTTCGAGTGCATCATCGGTGCATTATGAAGCTGCTTTCGTTTCTCCGCCTCCCAACTCACCCGCTTACATTTATCCTGAAACTCTGAAACTCCCAGAGTCGGAAATATCGTTCTATTTGAGTCGTATAACTTGTTATCGCCTAATGTGGTTGAGTATCCCGGATACTCCCTACAATCGGAAGGGGTCGGAATCATATTACTCTTTGTGAGTAGAGATCATCATTCAAGTGTTCTATTGCAGAGTTTGGGTGGTGTACGTTACCCACACTGAGCCACAAGTGCTGAAAATGAAAAGCTGACGTGGCAATGCCTTTCTTTTTTTCTGATAAAATAGAGATACATTGGTCGAGGCCTCGATATTTTTCTCCTGATATCGATATTGAATTATCGAGGTTGTTCGATACCACGAAATATCGCGATATCGAAATACCGATCCTGCTCGATTTTGAGATATATCGGACATTTTCAGACTTATCGTTCCTCGACATGGTTCGATATTGTGATATCACTCGATATTTTCGAGCCGAAGCTCGACATGGTCGATATCGTATCGCGACATCAACATCTGGATATCGCACAGCCCTAGCCACGGGCCGCCGCGCGCAGCTCCGTGTCGTCGTGTGCGGCTGTCCGTCCCGCCACGAAAACAAATTTCGGGTAGCTTTCCTAATTAATGTGTGGCCGGGGCGGTGTACGATGGATATCCGGCTGAGCCGCCCGGGCCAGCCCGTCCCGTCCGGTCGGGCCGGAGCCGAGCCCTACCCCACCCGCGCATCCAAAATCTGCTTGCTTCCGCATTGCTCCGCAAAAGCGCGTAACTTGCGTGCCGTCCTTTTTTTAATTTTTCACTTTCACACTGGAAAAAATAAATTATAAAGTTACGATCGGTCCACAGTGCCATAAGAACTATCGGAATTTTTCAATTTAAAACCACACTACTTTTCCTACATTGCATATGGAAAATTTGCTCGTAAAACCCTACAAAATCTTTTCAGAGGACAGCTCAATGCAGCGATCATGCAGCTATCTAAAGCCACTGAATAACATTTAGTCGCAAAGCGTTGTCCAGAAGACGCTGTAGCATGAGCCTGGACATCGCTCAGTAAACCTGCTAAGGTGAAAAGCCTTTTTTTAAAAAAAATGCACTCAGGCTATGCTTGTCGACGGCAAAAAATAGCAAATAAAAAAATTTGTAGCGCTGCAATATTTGCAGTTTGTGTTTACTTTTTAAGCTCCAACAGTTTCAAGGCCAGCTGCCGTTTCAGCAGAGAATGTCACAGGCCGCCACAGTGGAGAGGATGGCGATTGTCAGGGGAACTCTCACGAAAAGTGCATAAAGTGAGCCTCTCGACTGTCTCGGGTGTCAAAAGCCACAAGGGGCACTACAAGTTTGTTTGAAAATTGATTTAGGATCGGTGTTATTCGCAAATATTGCAACAACCAGTTATACACGCTCGATCTTAGTGCGTGTTGTTAGACGGGCGGCAGCTCACGGCACGACTCATAGTCGTTCCATTTCCCTGTCGGACTGACGTATGTCATATGCGAGTCATCAGTCGAGGAGGTAGCCTTGGGCCTCTGCTGGCCAGGCCTGACTGCCGGCGACCACATTCTGCCGGAGCGGAATCATCCCATTTTGCACCATCCCTCTACTGCCCGCTACTGCCTGCTTCATACTTTACTACTTATCCCATCCTTGGCGTATCACTAACGCAACTACTACACCTACCCTAACCCCTCCTTCTGTTCTTTATTCATCTCAATCACTGCCCTTTGCAATCATCCACAAGGACCGTCCGTCATTCACTATTACGAACCTGTCATTTCCAGCCTCTCTGGTAGCTCTCATAGCGCCTGACGGGTAGGCAATATCTTGCCTGCAGTACACGCGTGTCCTGCGGGGTGGCCTACCCCGAGTCCCGCAGGCGGCGAGCTGACCTGATGATTGTCGAATGATTCCGATGGAAACGGATGCATTTGCTGGATGTTGCCTTTGTCGCGAATCATCGGCAAATGTCTCGAGGAACGCATCAACCCCTCCTGAATGCCCTTCGATTTCCGTTTGCCATTTTTATCAAATCAATTATTATTTACCACAAAAGCGCCTGTTACAATGATTGCCCCTCAGCATTTTTTTTAATGATATAATTTGAGAATTGTATCCGCATCTACAATAATTTTGCCGCTGTGGGATTATATAGGCCCCATGATGGGATTGTGGTGGTGTGGTCCCGGGAGCCGCCCGAGCGCCGAACGGCCGGGAACTCCCTTCAGATCTACGACTGGCTGAACCCACCGAAATGCCGCGGCCATTTTCGAGGAACGCATATTTCCTCCCGGAGGCCTACAAAATGCAGAATGGTATATGTGTGCGCGGGACGCACGGAGCAGCCTTGAGTGCTACACTGTTACAAAGATCGCGGCGGCCGGGGTTTACGAGCGGCAGCCTCCGTGCCAACCAGAAATGAGAACCATAATTGGAGGGAATATCGGATCCGATTCGGTGCCAAAAAGGAAACCTCGGTCGACGTCGTGAAGTCCCTGAGATGCCATGCACAGTGCACCTTATGCTATGCAATTTTATCAACATAATAAGAAGGGGTAATATTTTTTTAGAAAAATACGAGAGAGAGAAAATTTGAACCGTACGCCGTAACTGGCCAGTGCAAAGCATTCAAGCTATCCATTCAAACAGAGAACCATTTAGTTGATACAAGGAAATCAGAGTTGTAAGAAACAAAATTTAGTTCCGAAAACCGCCTAAAATTTAGTCATCCCTTTTTAAAATAAATATACTATGGTCGCACCAATTCAAATTAAGCCAGCTAGACTAAAAAAAAATTTATTGTCACAAATAAATTTTTGTCTCCTCAGCTAACATTTCATCGGTTTTAAATTTGGCGCCTTGGACTAAACGGTCTTCTGGGTGCTGTTGTGCTTACTTCATTATTGTCAGTTGTCGATCGTCGTCGACAGAGTAGGAGACGCATGGGTTCCGATCGGCTCAGAACAGGCCTGGCAAGACGAAGGCAAAAGCGAGGCGGACGCCCGCCTGGCGACCAGACGGGGCCAAAGGCGGCTAAAGGCGGCCGAAGGCACGCCATGGGCTGCCGTGGACCCTCGCGCTTGGCCCCGCCTTGGCCGCCAGGGCGACAGAGAGAAACTGAGCCACTCTGCCCGCCAAAACACATCCTCGTTTTTATTCGCCCCCGTAAATGGGCGCAGAGAGGTAAATATAAAGAAGTATACGACTGCAAAGAGTAATCCGTCTTATTCACCCTTGAGGTGCTGCGTACTGCCACGCCGAATGCAGCAGGGACCAAGAGCTAAGCAGACGTTCCCTTCCCGCTTTGGTCTTGATATCGCTACAATTAGATTTCACCCCGCACTACATGCACAAAGAGTTCAGAACAGGAGCAACTGATACGATGATTTCGAGTGCATCATCGGTGCATTATGAAGCTGCTTTCGTTTCTCCGCCTCCCAACTCACCCGCTTACATTTATCCTG
>NW_026267206.1:261942-267008 GCF_000697945.3 Frankliniella occidentalis
CCTCCCTCTCTCTCCTCTCAGTTGTCAATCTCTACGTTGCTCGGCTCTCCGCTCCGCATGGCTCCGCTCGACTTGACGGTTAGGCCGTCCTTGGGTGAGGTTAGTAACGCCGCTGAAGCTGCCGAGGCAGTGCCGAGCAGCGCCGCACCCCACCGGGCCACACCTAACCCGGCCCATTACGGCTTCAAAGGAGCAAAGGTGAAAACACACGCACGCATACTGTCACTGAGAGACACCGCTGGAAGAAACGGGAGCATTGCGAATGAAACCTGACGCTAGAGATACTGCACTCTCAATAAAAAAAAATACCGTCTCTGTTAGTTAAAAGGAAACAGGTTGGTGTTCAATGTGATAAGAAATGAGACCGTTCCTCCGAAAAAGATTTGTGCTATTGTTTCAGTTCTTTTTTTATTATTTTGGGGGAGCAGGAGAACGCCAGGCCAGGGTTCAGCGCCCTTTCTATATACGTGACGAACGCACGTCCCTCACGTTATTTCTTTGCCCGAAGAGTGTGCGTGTGTGTGTGTGTGTGTGTGTGTGTGTGTGTGTGTTTGTGTGTGTGTGCGAGAGAGAGGGAGAGAGAGAGAGAGAGAGAGAGAGAGATGTGGGGAGGGAAGAGGGCGTAGAAAGCCTTTGGCACCCGCAGGTCGGCAACAACAATATCGCATAGCGAGGACCCTGCAGTGTGGAGAGCGAGCCAGACCAGGAACGCAACTTGAAAAGCCGTCGATGGCAGATACCGTATTTTTCGCGACGATGTTGACTTTGTATGCAACGCCATGAGCATCGCGCGAGTGTGCGGGGCGGAGGGGGTTGAAAGGAAAAGAAAGGCGTCAGAGCGGGGGTCCGGGCCTGGGCCGGGGGCCTGGGCCAGGGGCCTGGGCTGGGCCAGGGGCAAGCGCAGCCCGGCCATTGACATGTGAGTGGGTGGGGCCAGCGGGGCCAGCCCCGGCCGGGGGGCGCATGCCGGGCGAAACAAGGGAAAGGACGGGAAAGGAGTCGGCGTGTGCCAAAGTGATAAACGCGCCGTGGGCACGCTTGCCCCGTGCAACGGACAGAGAAATGGAGGAAATATTATTGCACGAGGCAGACCGACTACTATGCACTGATAAACCAAAGTTTGCAACTGCTTATTACTACTGGTAAGTGTGCAAGAGCAAGTTAAATACTTGCAAGTATTCCGTAGTTGTGCACTTCCAAGTGTTCAACTCGGAAGCTGTGCAAGTGCAGATACATAATTACTCCGTAATTAAACTCTTGCAAGTATTTAAGTTGCAGTTGCACACTTCTAAGTAGTGTTAAGCGATTGCGCCCTTGGTTTATTAGTGTAATGTCTCAAGTGAGTTCCCGGGAGAGAGGGGGGCCGCAGACACAGCTTATTGTGGCCATACATGTGGTCAGATGTGAAATTCAACGTTAAACATGCGCATTTTGCTGTTCTAACTGTTATAAAACCTGACAGTTGACTAACGCGACCATTTTGTTCATTTTACAACGTATAGCTCAATAAATCCGAGAGTCATCATACCGTGGATGGTTGAAAGTCGGCACCACTTACCTTACCTATCCCCCCCTCCCTCCCCCTTACCCCCAGCGCGTCTGTGATTGAATAACATTTTAGTGCCACGCCGAGCTCATGGGAGGCTGGCGCACTGGCCGCACCTTCAGTTGTTCCTATGAGGAGCAGTAACGCTTCGCTCCGCACGGCCGGCGCCGCCCATAATAACCCTCGAACAGCCACCGTGAGGAGGCCGCCACGTGGACGGTGGACACGTTTACAGCTCGTTAGTTATTATTAAAGGACACCCGTGTGTGGAGGCTACCCTGTCAATTTGAGGCACTGGTTCAAAAAAAAATGAAACATGATCACTTGGACAGCTTTAAGTGTACCAGTGCACAAACACTCTTCAGATTGCATGTGGTCACGATGTGGTCACTGCTTCATCTTTGTGGGGCGCTTCAAACTGCCCCAGGTGATTGACTCTCCGCGTCCATGCTCGTCGTAGGTGGGCGGGCCGGCGTGTCTCAGACCATAACGCACCTTGCCTTACGGCCCCAGAGTGTATGGGGCAGTTCTCCCGCACGCCTTGCTTCGCGGCACAGTTCAAATCTGCCACCCCGCTGTCCCGGCACGGCGTGTGTGTGTGACTTCAGCTCACCGATATGTCTTAGCCATAGCACAGCTAGAAAAATGAATTGATTCAAGTATCGAGATAGAACCTTACCGGTTTATTAAAACCACAACCACCAGCAGCGTGCCGGGGCCGTGCCGCCGGCTATGCCGGCTGTGGCCGCAGGCTGGAGGTGCGGGGGAGCAGCTGGCTGGGCGCGGCGATACCCCTTGCGCGGTGCGGCATATCACGCACGGGGTGTAGGCACGTCTTTCTTTTGCGCGGTCCAGCAGGGAGCATTGGCACCTCTGTTGGAGGGAGGGGAGAGGGAGTTTTTGAGCCGCGTTTTTATTTGACTAAAGTGGATCCCAGGATAGCGAGTTCAAGTCTTGCCAACGGCGGTCTCTCTCTCTCTCTCTCTCTCTCTCTCTCTCTCTCTCTCTCTCTCTCTCTCTCCCTCACAGTTTCAATTCAACTTAACACGTTTGCATACACTGCAAAATGCTTGCAAACGATATCCATTACAACATTGCGAAGAATTTTCGATCTTTGGAATGCCATGAATTAGTTGGTATTGCAAAGAAATTATTTGCAAATAAATTATTTGCAAGCTGTCAGATTCACTGTAACCCAACAGTATTCTTAGTACACACTAGGAAGATTCGACTTGCAAGCCTACACCTACAAGTGTGTAGTTTGTTATGGTACACACAAGGAAGAGTTGTACCTGCCATAGTACGCACCTACAAGTGTGGTATGCTTGCAAGTCGACTCGTCCTTGTGTATAATAAGTAATTACACTGTTGTGTATGCAGTGATTCTTTACAACAGTGTACAGAACTGTTTTCTAATTCCACGTGATAGCGGTCATATGCTGTGTACTGTGTATAGTTTATAAAATTAACCTTTAATCATTGTATTTTCACTCGAGTCTAGGAATAATCCTACATTCTACCACTCCACACATGATGAGATTTTCCGCTGTGCCAAATTTTATTTTAAACTTATAGAACCCATATGGCATCATGGGAAAGTTCGGAAAAATCCATTCCACCGGGGCATTATTAACCTCGTAAACTCCCTGTAAACAGAAGTGATGACATGATTACAATTATTAAAGCCACAACGTTCTTCACGTTTCAATATTCTGCGAATTTAGGTGCAGAACTGTTCCACAGTTCTACAGTTCTAAGTGGCAAACATGTAATTTGATCTGCAGTTATAAGTGGCGACTGCAGAACGAAAATATTCGTCACTAAGAAGTGCAGAACTTTTCATGACAACAGAAAGTTCGTGTCCCAAGTGCAGTAGACGGGAACCTATGTGCTCTGCCGTCCTTAGTGACGATTTTTTGTTTGTTTCAAAGCAAAAAACAACAGTATAACGCTGAGTGCTTACAGGCTGGTGACTGCACACGCCGTTAATTTCTCTCTTTTTAAACAATTGTTCGTATAAGACTGGGATATTTGTTTTAATAGTCGTGCAGGCTCTGCTTTTGAAAGTAAAGATAAAGGCGTTTTCCTTCCATTGGTTGTTTGATCGAGTATCTAAGATCACTGTAATCTGTTATAGAAAAGATTAATATGCATGCATGTAATCCTTTTTTAATCCAGCCTCAATCCGCAGTCTGTTTGGTTTTTATTTTACAGGCAAGTATAATAAGGATCATATCTGCAATGGCTTACCGGAAGGCTGTCATCAAAAGATTTATTTCCAAGTGTAATGTTTCCAGTCAATAACTGTATTTCTTTTGGTTTATATGGGTTAAAGCGAGTAGTTCGGAAATGCCATCTCCACGGACGCGGGTGTGGGTTACACTCGTAAAAGCGTTCGGTGAACGCTCTGTAAGGCCCCTTAGACGAAAGAGAGATGGACAACACCGTGAGGTCGAATGTAAATGTTACGGTGAAGAAGCTGTGTTCACGAAATGAATCCAAATTTTTTTAAAAAAAAGCATTCTGAAAATCTCACACAAACTTACAATGGCAGAGTAAATAGTTGTGCCACATATGACCCTCTGGCTTGTGTGCGCTAGCACAACGACCACGAAAATAAATGCTGACATATTGGAACATCGAAGTACGATGGCAGTCCCGCGCACAGAAAAGGAAAATCTTCAACGAGAGGTTGTGCTGTGCCAAAGCCCACTGTTCCACGGTTCTGTGAGAGGTGATTTGACAGCGGCTCGCTGCAGTCAACAACACGTATACATGGTACTTCAGAATATCATTATTTATTTTTTTACCTCACGTGAGATAGAAGTTATGACGATTGGCGCACAAGTCCCCCCCCCCCCCTGTGTCGGCACTGACATCAACTGATACGAACTTGGAACTGACCACTGACACCTAAACACTGATAGCCGAACTCTGACAAAACTAAACACGGACGGCTGAACACTGACAAATGAACACTGACAAATGAACACTTTAAAATTCTGTTTATTTCTTTTCTAATTTGGTACACCTGTCAATTTGTTTTTATTAACCTCGCGTTATAGATACTCCATAAACACGATTAGCTTGGTTGCCGGGCGGGCTGTTTGAGTTTGACCGCCCACAACAGCGCCGCGTTGGCCAATGTCCGGCGTGCTGCTGCGACAAGTTCTCCGAGGGCAATACGTTTTGCTAGTTGGGCGACGTTTCTTCGCACAATGCATCGCAACGACGCGTCATGAACGACGCCTAGGCGGGGCGGGGCCGGGCGGGGCGGGCGCGGAGGTGGAGAAGGCAGGAGGCAATGAAGTCTATGATGGGACCGTTAGAGCTGTTGCTCTGGGTGGAGAGGGATGGGAGGGGTGGGGGCAGGTTTGAAGGCAAACGCCAGCTAACTGCATCAGTATGGTCAACACGCATCAGTCGCGCGTTTCCTCTGTGACGCGTGTGACGTTGTCCTCCTGTGGGCGGCGGCGGGCGGCGAGGTGCTCGGCCCGAAACAGACATCGCATACGGAAAG
>NW_026267206.1:272653-273746 GCF_000697945.3 Frankliniella occidentalis
CCTCCCTCTCTCACTCTCTCTGCCTCACCCCTCTCTACCTCATTTTCTTTTATCGACGCAAACTTTTTTTAAACGGTGATCGGAAAGGTGAAACGGCGATCTGAAGCCAAATCACGTCAGTCACGCCTCCGAAGAGAGTGAGAGTCTGTCGCGAGGACAGAGCGTGGCTTGATCTGGCCTGCTGTCGCGTGGCGTGTGGGGAGGCGTGGCGGGGTGGGGTGGGGCGAGGCATTGTAGGGCGCCCGAACCATATTCTCATCACTTGTCGTGCCCATCTTTCACACCGACCGTGATCCCTTTGACACGCCACAGAACCGGCTCGTGGCTTACTATGGCTAACATAACATGACATGACTGGCTCACATTCTTGCGGCGAGACAAATTGATTCTGCTGGTGGGCAGGCAATAAATCGCCCGATTCAGCATACACTAAAAGCTTGTGAACATTTTTATTCATAGCTTACTGAGTTCTGTGTACGTGCTCTGCTTACGCATTTTTTAACACGCCGGTGTGAACAAATGTGTTCATACTATGGCGCATTAAATAATGCGTAAGCAGATAGCACGTACACAGACCTCAGTTAGATATGAATAAAAATGTTCATCAGCTTTTAGTGTGTACGGCGTGTACTATTTCGGTATCAGGCGGGTTGCCTGGCCTCTAGGAAAATGAATTTATGGTTTCACAATAAGAATGTTGACTGTACACTTATGAGAAGGCTCTCTTGCACCAGTACCGCACAGCAGAACGCAGCACACCTGCGGGAATCTCGACTAGTGAAACACTTCGCACGTGTCTGTTTCTCGTCCTGCCGACCGCGTGTTGCACCCACTGACTCGCCCGTGAGCCAGGCGGGACGGGACGCGTCGACAGATGGTCGGCGTCATTGTCGGTGTAGGTGCGTTATGCTGCTGCAAAAGCGGGCGGGGAGGAGGAGGAGGAGGAGGAAGGCGGGGGGCTTGCTGCAACAACAATGCTCGCTGTCATCACTCTCACTCTCTCCATCTATCGCAGTCTCCTGGTCGGTTATCTCTCTCCTCTGGTGCTCGCAGGCGGCGGCGGCAGCATTGCACTAGGGCGCCAGCCATCCCC
>NW_026267206.1:278446-279112 GCF_000697945.3 Frankliniella occidentalis
GCCGACTCGCCAAGATGGTATGAACGGATCACTGCCTCGCGCGTCCGCAGCTCCTTTGAGAAAGTCCCTCCCTGCAGGCTGCAACCGGCGTCCCCGTCCGGGGAAAGGGCGTAATAATTATTACGAATCGCGGCAGGAAGAGGGGAGGGCAGCGAGCGTGCTGTAGCCAACGCTTTGCGCGACTACTTGTCGACATCGAATTACCAGCAATCAAATGTCCGCCATTCCTAAAGAGAAACTTCTTTATGTTATGAAGCCGAGGAATAATAAACTAAAACCAACCTACTAAAAAACCCAGGAAAAGCAAGATAAGAAAAGAAAGGAAAAATCAGTGTGCGCACACGTATGGTGGAGTGCGCAGTAGCACTGTACCCGGCGCCGCTGTCGCTGTCGTGGAGCTTTCGCCCAGCTCCTGCGTCGAAGTCTCCGCCACGCTGTTCGCCATCCTACCAATAGCATCTCTAGCATAACCCAAATCCTGTCTTCTGCCCCCAGCGTTGGCAGCCGAGGTCGTGAGAGAGAAGCGTCAGGACGACAAGGACCCCGCCGACGCCGACGACAAGCAGACCGCCGAGCAGCTGTGCGAGAACAGGCCACCAGATGAATATTTCCGGCTCACCACTGAGGGAGACTGCCGAGATGTAGTGAGGTGAGTCGCATTGGAAT
>NW_026267206.1:279773-280408 GCF_000697945.3 Frankliniella occidentalis
GCGCGTTTCCTCTGTGACGCGTGTGACGTTGTCCTCCTGTGGGCGGCGGCGGGCGGCGAGGTGCTCGGCCCGAAACAGACATCGCATACGGAAAGAGGCAAAGGATGAATTTACAAAGCTACATGTCACATCATAGAGCAGTATATCGCTCTGACTCTGATTCGAGCTTCACTCTAAATGGGGAAAGGAAAATTTTGTTTCTAGAGGAGATGCGTTCCTAAGCACATCTCTAGCGGATGCAAAAAAGGATCTAAAAAGTTACAACTTGTACCTACTAGGTACAAATGACTTTATTTGTGTCTAATTTACGAGCAAATTTGCATCCACTAGAGATGTGCCTAAGAACGCATCTCCCCTAGATACAAAATTTTCCTTTTCCATAAAGTGTGTTCTTCGACACATTTCCCGATGTCACCTCGACAGATAGACAGATAGGCGAGGAAAGAATAATTTAGCGGCGTGAAAAAGATCGAACAGAGTACATGGGAGCCCCGTGGGACCCCCTCGTCGTAGCAAACATGGCCTCATGGCCTGCCTGGGGCGGGCGGGGTAGAGGGGAGGGGCCCCGCACCCCGCGCGGAGAGAATCGGCAAAACCCCGCGTGATAGCGGTCATATGCTGTGTACTGTGTATAG
>NW_026267206.1:284023-287615 GCF_000697945.3 Frankliniella occidentalis
TGATTGTTTTTTGCGGCTCATGTTTTTTCAATTCCTTTTTTTTTAGTTTAGTATTTTTCAGATTTATGAACTTCTTACAGCACTGTGTGTGAGAGCGAGTGTGTGTGTGCGTGTGTCATATCTGTCCCCCTTCCCCCAAAAGTCCCTAGAATCACAATAAAAATAGACAATGATAACAGGCAGTGACTGTCCAACGAAGTTATTTTTTCTTAAAGAATTAACGCTATCTTTGTCAGAGCTCACCCATTTCAATTAAAAGAAAATTTTGAAAAAAAAAGCAAAACAAAACAAAAAAAAACCTCCGCACTCCGCAGATGTCTCAATGTGTTCCTCCTATCCGCCCTATCCAGGTGCGACAAGGCGAGCGAGAACGGTGTGACCAGGCTCGCGGGTGTGCGCTGCCCCAACGCCCTAGCTTTTGATATTGAGCGCCAGACTTGTGACTGGAAAACCAATGTGAAAAATTGTAACCAACTCGAGAGTAAGTAGGCTGGCCGGGCTGGCGCGCCTCCTTCGTCTCTCTCCTTCCTCTGTCTATGTGTGTGTGCGTGACTCTGTCCTGACTCTGGCCTGCTGACCTGGTCCCCCGGGGGCTGTTCGGACCCGCTGTCCGGGCGCGCTGTCCGCGAGTGCTGCCGTGCGCCGAGCTGTGGCCGCGCCGCTGCGCCCGCCGAGACTGGCCCGACATTCTCCTTCTCTCTCTCTCTCTCTGCCCTCTTTGCTCTCCACTAATGATTTGATTCTCCTTCTGGCTGTCCTCTTCAGGTGCACTAAGGCTGGTATTAAGCAAATCACTTGCCCGTCCGGTCTTGCGTTCGACGTTGATAAGCAAACTTGTGACTGGAAGGGTAAAGTGACCAACTGTAACCGTTTGGACAGTAAGTGTAGCGTCTACACTGTAGACACTCGCATTGCAGAGGTGGCGGAGGTCGGAATAAGGTCGGGCTCTCAGCAGCAGCCGGCCCTCGAGCGCTTCCCGGTGAACCTTTGCCCAGGCTGGAGGAGAACCGCAGCGGAAACCCAAATGTTTAAATAATGTCGCACACACTTGGAAAAGTGTGAACGCCATGGGTACACATGGAGGCACGAGTAGTGTGTGGATGTCGAAGGCAAATTCACACCTTTACTCTCTTAAGTGTACGAATGGGTATTTACACACATACGAGTGTGCGACGCATTCACACACTTGCGTTTCCAGTGCCCGGCGTGTATTGAGTCCTGTCACATTTTGCGACCAAAGATTGGGTATTTAATATTCAACACCAATCAGTCGCGGGCGATTATCTTTTTGAAAATGAGATCGACACTCTCATCAGCCTGCTGGGTCAAGGTTTTGACGAACAGTGTCCGAGGACCGACTGCGTCTGATTTAATTTTGGGTTAAGTTCCGGTTTCCGGAGAGGCACTCTGTGCACGTAAAGCACGTGATCCGGCGCATCCGAATCGCTTATCTGGGCCGGATATGATCATTTCGAATTTGCAACACCGGCCTCCTCTTGACGAAACTAGAAGTCCGACTCCGACGACGTAGAGTCCAGACTGCTTGGACGCCTTATTCGACTTGTCACAACCCAATTACGCTTGCATGAGAATAAGCAGTAGTTGTTGTTGAACGCACTTCGCTTGCATGCGTCAGCCTATTGTGCACCGCTTTCCCTCCTTTGGCTGCTCTTGTATATTTTCTTTTCACGCCTGAAAATCCCTTGACCTTACTTTATATTTACCACTCCTTTCATGGTGTCCTGTATTATGACTCTATTGGCTTTATTGATATTTTATTTACTACTTTCTCGACCGCGTGAGCACGCTGAGGCCACCCTGTCATTCACTGTGTGAAGTGTGACTCACAGTGTGTGAATGTCACACACTAGTCGGCGTGTGGTGAACGCCATTCGTACACCATGGAGGCACAAGTGTGTGAGTGTCAAAGAAACATTCACACCTTTACTCCCTTAGGTGTATGAATTGGCATTCACTCACCTACAAGTGCGCGACTCACACTTGGGGTTGAAACTCCGGAAATTTTCCGGAGACTTTCCGAAAACAACGTCACATTTTCGGGGAAAAATTGAAAATTTCCCAGAAATTTTCCATCTCTTCCGGAAATTTTCAGAACGTTTTCGGAAATTTCCAACCCAGCACAGTTAACGGCGGGGTGGCCGTAGCCGGGCTCCCCACACGCGGCAGCCGCTGACGAGCACTGTGCGTTGCAGAGCCCCGCAAAGTCCTGCCCCGCCTGAAGACGGACGAGCCCGTCTGCCCGGAGGGCAAGCTCTCCTGCGGCAACGGCGAGTGCATCGACAAGGAGCTGTTCTGTAACGACAAGCCCGACTGCAAGGACGAGTCCGACGAGAATGCCTGCAGTAAGTAGTGCTGCTGTTACCGTGATACCAACGGTCAGTGTTGTTGACCTTCGCGCAATATGATGTGTTGTATTACGGGACATTTGGATGGGCGAGCGGCCGCCTGCGACGTAGGCAACTTCAGTCCGGCACTGCACGGGTGTCGCACCGTTGCCTACCTCCCAGGCGTTCCGCCGAGCGCCTGTGTGGCAGGCAAGCTCGGCTCCGCCGCACACGGGTGTCGCACCGTTGCCTACCTCCTTTCGCGGAAAAGAGCTAATTTTTTGACATGGTTTTACATGGAGCTGCGAAGTACTTAAGTCAAGACCCCGCCCCTTCCCCCCCCCCTTCTTTTTCCCCGTAAAGGGGTTTGGGACACCACATACCCATCGCGGTGGTGCCTTCCGCCGCCGTCAGCCGTCACCGCGGCGCATACAGTTCCGGAAACGGCGGCGGCGGTGGTGTCGGCGAATGCGCGCGCTGAGCTCTCGGCCAATCAGTGATAGACGCAAATAGATAGTAAGCCGAGATGGACACCGATTGGCTCCGGTGCACCAGAGGGTATGGCGTGGCGTAGCGCCCCCCCACTGCCGGTGCGGCTGCCGGTAGTCGTATATCATGCATCACCGTTAGCGACAGTCTTATCGGGCCGTCGGTCAGCTCAGCAGTCGTGTCGCTGGATCACGACATGAGCGGAGCGGGCCGCCGGGCCGCCGGGGAGAAACGGAGCGGCGGCGGCGAGAGAGCGGCTCGAGGCGGGGAATATGCGATCGGGTCTATGTTCACAAACAAGGGGTGCGGGTGCGGGCGAGCGTGCTCCAGGGCGCCTTTCACGACGTCGCTATGACTTACTCATTCTGGAGGGGGTGGGTACAAATATCATGGGGTCCCAAATGAATCAGAACCATCATTGAAGCATGAAGGACCCCTATAAAATTTATACCCCGGTGTACAGATATCATGGGGTCCCAAATGAATCAGAACCATCGTTGAAGCATGGAGGACCCCTATAAAATTTATACCCCGGGGTACAGATATCATGGGGTCCCAAATGAATCAGAACCATCGTTGAAGCATGGAGGACCCCTATAATATTTGTACCTCGGGGTACAAATATTATAGGGGTCGATATGGACTCAGATTATGTTCCTAAACATTATAAGACCGCATAATATTGATACCCCCTCCCCCCCAAGGCAAATATTAATTGAAGCCCCAAGCTGTCAGATTCACTGTAACCCAACAGTATT
>NW_026267206.1:289681-292584 GCF_000697945.3 Frankliniella occidentalis
CCCCGCACCGCCAGTCGCCCCTCGCGCCTGGAGACCTGCCTGGCCTCGCGCGAGACTGTCTGCTGACATGGCGCGGTACAGGAGGACGGTCTTCGTGCTCGCCTGCGTCGCGCTCAGCGCCGGTAAGTGAATTAGCATAAACATAATGAGAACGAAAGTGAAGCAGCCGACCACCATGGCTATGATGTGTTTGTGATAATCTTTGAATGGACTGCCGCCTTTTAGAACCCTCCTAATTTATGCATAACCTTTTGTTTACATTCCGACAAGAAAATTTGACATGTGCAAATTTCAAAATGTACTGCATAATTTTGTGTTGACTTTGCGTGTGGAACAGCATCGTTTTTTAAATCTCATTATTTTGCTTCTTCTGTAACTGTGTACCTGCTCTGACAAGTGAAAGTCAATTTGGACGTGGTCGTAATACGCCGTTTAAAAAAAATGCTCCAGATGTAACACTCCTTACTTGTGTTTCTGTGCATTTAACGATTCTGCAACTATCCATTTGTACTTTCAGAAATACATTACATTAGTGTTTAGTGGCAATTATGATTTTGTATTATATTTATTTTTAAAATTTCGTTCAACTTTCCCAAACTTACGGGTTTAATTGTACGTTTTCGGACTTGGGTAAAATGATTGTGAGGTTTGTCCCGAGTTTCACTGAAAGTGTTTTAATGAGCCTTTTTTATCTCTTTAATGTCCGTCTGTCTGGCACCATTTCCACCATGTAGTCGTGTCAGTCGTACCCAATGCACACCGGTTTGCGTTACTTGTCAGCCAGGGCGACGATGGCGCAATAGGTAGCTCGTCGCTGTTGTTGTTTGTGTGCGTGCGCGCGCGCGTGTGTGTGTGTGTCAGAGTGAGGAAGATGGAGCGGGGGAGTGAGGGAGGGGAGTAGCTGGAGAAAGAGAGAGCAGCTGTCAGGTTCCAGATCGTACTGAAACCATTTTGGGGAGCATTACGAATTAACCACCAGTTAGACCACTACGGCCCTGTCGGGCGAGTCCGTGCGCACGGCTACCGGTACGCGGGAACCCCTTTGGGAAGGGAGTAGGGGGGGTCGCCTTCGATCCCGACCCGATCGGCGGCGCCAGACTGACTGACACCCACGACGCGCCCAAGTCGTCACACACCTCTGACGACGACGCGGTGAAAGAAACCAAAAGGTGTGGAGCGCACGGCGGCGCGGCACGTACGGCGCTGGCGTGTTACGCACAAAGTCAATCACGGTGTTTACACCTCAATCTGTGACGTCGTCGTAGTGGGAAAATAATTAGTCGCTTCCGAGCAGCGGAGAGCAGCAGTAAGTATGAGCCGGTAGACAGACATCACCTCGACAAGTGAAAGTGCCTGACGGAGGCACCTCACTTTATGAAGAAGCCGGCGGTGGCTGCGATGGCGGGAAGGGGGGAGGGAGGGGGAAGTGTGCGCGGAGGGAGGGGGGGAGTGGGAGTGGAGAGGGAGGGGGGATGTGGGAGGGGTGGGGAGGAGGGATTGGAAGCAGTAGGAGTTTCGCGGAAAAGAGCTAATTTTTTGACATGGTTTTACATGGAGCTGCGAAGTACTTAAGTCAAGACCCCGCCCCTTCCCCCCCCCCCAAAAAAAAAATCTCGATTGCTCCCCCGCTCTCTCGCTTGTCTCGTAGGCACTACTATCAATATCGGTGTGGGAACGGCGTAGACGGGAAAGGCGTAGATGTGTTATCGTTGTCGTTGACGCACGCAAACTAGTGTGCGTTGTTTTCGAACATCATTGCTTCCTCGTGCTTTTAGAAGCGTTTCGATTGGTAACAAAGTTATCTAAAAGCTAAAACTGCTAACTCTTATCTCGTCCGTTTCAGCACACGACGGAAAATGTTTGGTCACCTCGACCAAAATGTTTGATTGTTGTTACTAAAATGGTGTTAAAGTTCTAATCATAGGAGGTTCCGATGTTTTATCCGACGTGTTTCGGCGGAACGGCTAATCGCCAACGTCCAATCGTCTAAGGTATACCGTCCATAAAAAGTACGTTTGTTTTTTCTCAGATTCATTCGGCAAATTACGGGAGGTTGGCGCCTGCGAGACTCAGGGTAGGCCACCCCGCAGTACACGCATGCACTGCAGGCAAGATGTTGCCTACCCACCAGGCGCTACCAGAGACTTTGCGGTTTCGTACAGCGAATGGCGGACGTACACTTTCAGGATTATGATTATCCCTAATGGTTATGACTCAGGCACACTAAATCCTTATGCACTTTGTTGTGCATAAGACTTGCACAATTTTATACAGTCGTCAAAATTTTCATATTGCAATTCATATGCATAAACATTTATGCATACTTATGGCTGTATAAAATTCTGCAAGTTTATGCACAACAAAATGCATAAGGGTATAGAGTGGGAGGCAAATTTAACATCAATTTAGTTATAACAACCAAAGTATCCATGCATAATGATTCATGATTGGTGTATAATCACATGCACTTATTACTTTATCTGCAATTTCATTTTCAGTCCCATGCTTTACATTTTAAAAATTGCACACGCGAATCTGTCGAATTTGTCCTCTGATACGCCTGTTGATGTACGACAACAAACATGGGTGTACCGGGTGTAACTGTGAATGCGCAGCAGTGTTGCGGGATTGCCTACTCAATATGGCCGCAGGGGCCATGGCCGCTTACGGATGTCAAGAGTAGGCAAACCCGCAACACTGCTGCGCATTCACAGTTGCACCCGGTACCGTATACACACTTTATACGTCTCCCGCGGGCGCTCGACGACTCGACCCGCTTTCGCGAGCGTCCGGCAGAGCGCAGCACTCTCCATGGCGCCAACGCGGCCCGGCTGGCGCAGCTCCCCGGAGTATCGCGGAGGGGCGCGCTGTGGCGCCGGAGAACCGCGGCGGGGTGGGGACCG
>NW_026267206.1:300152-307320 GCF_000697945.3 Frankliniella occidentalis
GGCAGGCAAGCTCGGCTCCGCCGCACACGGGTGTCGCACCGTTGCCTACCTCCCAGGCGCTCCTCCTCGGGCCTCGATTGCCACCGCCCAACCGTTTCCGTCCGTCTCTTCCCTCGTAACCTAACCGAGTGCTTTTACCCCACGCAGGCGTGGAGACCGACCCCAACCGTGCGCCCGACTGCGACCCCACCCAGTGCGTGCTCCCCGACTGCTGGTGCTCGCCCGACGGCACCCGCATCCCCGGCAGCATCGAGCCCAACCAGGTCCCGCAGATGATCACCATCACCTTCAACGGCGCCGTCAACGTGGACAACGTCGACCTGTACGACGAGATCTTCAACGGCCAGCGCCAGAACCCCAACAGTTGCCAGATTAGGGGCACCTTCTTCGCCTCGCACAAGTACACCAACTACGCCGCGCTGCAGGTTCGTACCGTAACGTCCTCTGTATATGTGTGTCGTAAATTTACAATTTCAAATTTTTTACATTTCACATTTTTCAATTTTTTTGAATTTTTGATATTGGAAATTTACAAGCACTCTCTATCAACTTGGAATTGATCAGCAAACAATTTTACCAAAAAAAAAATGACAACATATTTTGTAAATAAAAATTACAAAACTTGTCGTAAATTTACGAGGGTATTTTTGACAGTGCTGACCTAGCTAAACGTTTTCTCACCCCTTCCGCATAGGACCTGCACCGCCGCGGTCACGAGGTGGGAGTCTTCTCGCTCACGCACAAGGACGACCCCAACTACTGGACCGGCGGCTCGTACGACGACTGGCTGGCCGAGATGGCCGGCGCCCGCCTCGTCATCGAGCGCTTCTCCAACATCACGGACGGCTCCATCATCGGCGTGCGCGCCCCCTACCTCCGCGTCGGCGGCAACAAGCAGTTCGAGATGATGGCCGACCAGTTCTTCGTGTACGACGCGTCCATCACCGCCTCCCTGGGCCGCGTGCCCATCTGGCCCTACACGCTGTACTTCCGCATGCCGCACAAGTGCAACGGAAACGCCCAGAACTGCCCCTCGAGGTCAGTAGTGCCAGTGCCAGTGCCGCCAACGTCGGGGTGGAGATTAGTGAATTTGCATTTTCATTCGCGTTCTGCAATGCAGATTTAAAAGTGCGGAAATATATAACTACATTTAATTAAGCAGTCAAGGCTTGTCGAAAATGCATGCTCAATCTGTTGTTGATAGCCGCACACAAAAGTGTGCGGGACAACTCTTTTCCGTGAGAATTTTGTCAAGATTTTTTTCTGATTCAAGTTTTTCTGCGACGAAACATCCGCGCGGCTGTTGCTGCTGCTAGAGTGTGTGTGGCTTACCGCCCCGTGTCCGTGTGCAGGTCGCACCCCGTCTGGGAGATGGTGATGAACGAGCTGGACAGGCGAGACGACCCCACCTTCGACGAGTCGCTGCCCGGTTGCCACATGGTGGACTCGTGCTCCAACATCCAGACCGGCGACCAGTTCGCGCGCCTCCTGCGACACAACTTCAACCGCCACTACAGTACCAACCGCGCCCCTCTCGGCCTGCACTTCCACGCCTCCTGGCTCAAGAGCAAGAAGGAGTTCAAGGACGAGCTCATCAAGTTCATCGAGGAGATGCTCGACAAAAACGACGTGTACTTCGTCACCATGTTGCAGGTAAGCACCCCATCGTTGCAGACCCGCAGCGTTCGGAGTGGAGGCCGCAGCTAGACGTCCATTCAAATAGAGACACTTACCAGCCGTCACAACGACCACGCGAACGGCATCGACTAAAAATAAAGAGAGAATGCCGCAAGCCGTAAGCTCCAAACGCTCCGCTGCCGTTACAAAGAAACGAGAAAATGGGTTAACGATGAAAAAATAAGAAAGAGGGTGAAGGTGGCGCGCGCGCGCGCGCGCGTTTGCTTTCTTGGCGCCATCTGTCGAAAAAGAAAAAGGGAAAACAAGCAAAAAAAAAGGAAGTGACTTATATTGACGCGACCACGGGCGACCGGTTATCGCCGCCAATACCGCGTAACGGTTCATTACATAACACGGAGGGGGCTGTGGTGGGGGAAAACCAGGGCTGGACGCCATGCAAAGCGGCTCATCCATCCGCAGCACCTGAAGAGTGAGTGTGTGGGGGGGGGGGGGTCTAGTCCATTGCCATGGATCCGGGCCAATAGGATGCGGGGCGCGGCGGCCGCTCTGAAAAATAATGATCGGGGACTGTGCGTGGCGGGATAGGGATTGTCCGGAAAGCACGCGGCCGTCATTCGATTTGCCTTTGGTTGCGAAACTGCCTCGTTCAGCAGCCTCTGCAAGCTCTCGTGGCGCCTTGCAGGTAGGCAACATCTTGTGCACGCGTGCACCGCGGGCTGGCCTACCCCGAGTCTCGCAGGCGGCGAGCTCCGAAACCATGCCGTCTGCATCTGGGGAAAATAGCGGGCGTACGTTTCTGGACGATCCCACAAGGAAGTGCGCTCTCTCACATGTACTCAGGCTTGCCAGACGCCCCTCCCTACCTTACGCCGACCTCTACAAGATTAGAGGGCTCTTTAGTGAGGGCGAGCTCCCATGGACGCTGGCGTGCTTTGGTCGTGCTGTGGGTTCCATCCAGACTCTAAACCTCTCGTTTTTCATCCTCCTCAGGTGATCCAGTGGATGCAGAACCCCACCGAGCTGACCTCGCTGAGGGACTTCGCCGAGTGGAAGGAGAAGTGCGACGTGAAGGGCCAGCCCTACTGCTCGCTGCCGAACGCCTGCCCGCTCACCACCCGGGAGCTGCCCGGCGAGACCATCCGTCTCTTCACCTGCATGGAGTGCCCCAACAACTACCCCTGGATCCTCGACCCCACCGGCGACGGCTTCAACTCGAAGAAGTGAGCGGCGGGAGAGGAATGACAAGGTGAAGGAGAACAACAAGATTTTTTTTAAATGGAGAAGGAAAGCAAGAAGAAAATGAAAGAGGAGAAGACGATGCCTCGCTGCAGACGAGGAATGAGTGAGAAGAAGAAGAAAAAAAATATTTTTTTTAAAGTGAGGTATTAGGCGCTTGAAATGAAGAAAGTGTCGCCGACCAAGACCAGCGCGACCACCTCATGACCGGACTGGCACGTTCCACGACGCTGCTGTGTGGCGCCAACTTTCGAACGGCCGCGGTCTCCCTCCGCCGGTCGCTGCCGGCAGCGGCGGGGGAGCGCACACAGTGTACCGCGCAGTGTGCGCACCTCATTTAAGACGCCTTCGGTCGTCGTTGTTTTGTGATATCATAGTTTTCGGACCCTCGTCGGAAACGTCAGGGCGAGAAAGTCATCGTGTAGTTATTAGGGAGGTAGAAACAGAATTGTAATTATATTTTTGTAAATTTTCGAATTTTGTGCGAGCTAGTGCGCTCTTTACCAAACAGGGCATAGACAGTAATTTCTAATTTACACTTCTTTTTAAAAGACATGTTTGTTAATTGTTTTGAATGTTTGTTTCGTCTTGACGATTAGTCCCTGAAACCGCCACCGTCATCGGGAAAAAAAATGTCATCATCGCCACCAATCATTATGTTAGTATTTCCTCTGTCCTTGCGGCATGTTACCACGTTCCCTCCTTTTGAGGGTGAAATAAATGTTCCGGTAGAGTCCTAGTTTGCAAACGGGAAGGCCCCGATGACGACTAAGGGGACAGCGAGCAATGTGGGGAAAGGAGAACAGGTCAGTCGACTAAGGGTGGAAGAGAGGGGAACGGAGGAGAAGGAGGCTCGTAGGTGAGAGGGGCAAGCGCGCTCTCAGTGTGTAGTGGCCTTTGGAAAGTGAAAGGCCGAGAGGTGGGTGGCGTGGCGGCTGGATTGGCGGGTAGGAATGAAAATAACAATTACAATAACGGAGTTGAAAGAAGAAGACGCGGTGAGTGCGTGTCAAGTGACTCCCATGTTTGACTTCACCGACGTCCTGTTCGAGTTTATCCGGCGGATGTAGTCGCGTAGCCTTTCTGAGCCGTCACGATGTGCCCGGTTCCAACGAGATATATTGCGCGCTCAGTTCCGCACCACTCCGTACTTAACTTTCTCCCACTCCCACCCCTCACCATTGCTGTCCTCTAAGACGTCCTGTCCCATCCTTAGGGTGAAAAATGACTTCTCAATACCTGACCTTAATTATTGTTTTTTCTATATGTATTTTTTGAGTTTATTTTAAAACTCACCATTGTTGTGTTCGCAAGAGTACTGATTTTACGTTTCTATTTAAATAAAAAAATGTTGATCTACTGTGTGTAATATTGTAATGATAATGATAAAAGTAATAAAAAGTACAAGAAGCTCACTGAATATTTATGTTTTGAAGGGCACACCCGAGGGCACACCCCGACTCTCCGCAGGGCGGGTGGGAGGGAGCGGTGGAGGTGCGCACCTTTCCAGGGAATTCCGAACAGACTATAAAGGCGCCCTTTCGGACCAAATTAGTTTTCAAAGAATGTGAAAAAGAGGGAGTACCCACCCCGCTTTTACACGGGGCCCCGCGTGCTTAACTTCGGAGTTCGGATGGGATCCGGTGTGTCCACGCCAGCAGCCAGACTGTTAGATCCGACCAACTGTTGACCAGGGTTGTCGCCTACCCGCTTAAACAGGAACGACGGGTACCCAATTTGTTTTTCGGAGACTATCGTACGGTTGGTTAAACCGAACTGACCCCCTACCGCTGAGGTCATGAGACGCTGTTTTCGGAGCCAGTTTCACAGGTCTTCCGACGAGCGACCACCGACCGCTCGCCGCATGATCCGACCTCCTGGCAACCCGCTTTTTCGATGCCAGTAAGGACCGAACCAAGTGCCGACACTCGTCGCCCCGCGTAGAGGATATCATCACCACTACACCTTAGGCCTTCCCACGAAAGAACTCGGTTGGAATCACGGGTTTGAATTCCACTCCGAATTCTTCTCCTCGGAAAAATTTTCAGCCCTGCGAAG
Organism: Frankliniella occidentalis; assembly: GCF_000697945.3. Classification (NCBI taxonomy): domain Eukaryota; kingdom Metazoa; phylum Arthropoda; class Insecta; order Thysanoptera; family Thripidae; genus Frankliniella; species Frankliniella occidentalis. Next base: position 305,085 of record NW_026267206.1, read on the forward strand.
ATTCGGACACCGTTCCTGCAACTCAGAAAGCCACCGCTCTATCGTCACAGCTACGACGCCACGATGCTGCGGATGCACCTCCACCGCTCCCCACTCGCCCTCCGCGCCTGCACGCTAGGGCGTAGGCAACCCATCGAACTGCCGCGTATTCTTACGGACACCCGGTATGTATCCACCTTAATAAAATAATCTACATTTAGAAAATTACTTCTCAAAACGTCTGACAGCTTTTCCCAAATGCGCTCAACGGAGTATGCGCTTCAATGTGCGAAGCAATGCCTGGAAATGCACATCATAAAAGGTGACACACTGGTGACGCATTTAAAAGCATGTTTGCGCTACCGGCCGGGGACCGGGGTTACTGCCCGCGAAGTTTTTCATAGCCGTTACTTGTTAATGTTGGTGTATAGGTGTGGGCGGTGTGGGGGCTGGAGAAGGATTGCAAATGAAACGTTAAGGGAAAAAAATGTCCATGGCAAGATGTCTTCGGCCACGTTTTCGAAATGTATGCTTCCTGTGACGAAGGTAAAATACCTCCGGTAAAATACCTAGGTTGTTAACAGAATCCTTTCGGTTGTTATGGGTGCCTCCCTGGGTGCCCCGCCTAACCTGCACATTTCCCTAGCTGTGACAATACTTAGAGAAGATTATGGAGAAACACAAGTGTGGTGTAATGAAATGTAAGGTCGCCAACGCCGAATTTATCACTTCCGGACTTGACTAGTAAATACACTGGGTATGTCTGTTGTTTTTTGTACTAGTACTAGCAGTGCCAAAGACCCTCCTGCAGCTTTAGTCCTGAGAGTTGCAAGCTACAGTGCGACGAGTGACTATTTTACATGGTGCATAGTGCAACTATTAGTCTAAAATGCATCTGCTGTTCTGCGGTTGTGCTGTTCTGCTGTTCTGCTGTCTCCCATAGTGGGCCCCTGTTTCGTTTGACTGTCACGCCAGGACACAGTGAGCCTAAGGGGAGTGGGGTTTCAATTTTGCTTAGTATTACGATATTTATTTTCATCAAGTCTTTTACTTAAATGTTTAGGTTTGAATCATTAATTTAAATCATTTTTAAATCATCACTAATTAGTGGCTGTGTTGCCTATTCAGTAGGCCTTTTTTGGAAGTGTTGAAGTGTCGTACACTAACAAACGTCTTACACATCCAACAGTCAATCAAAAATCTCACTGCATTTCTTTTGGGTACATCAAGTGTGGGGCAGTATTTGTTCATTTTAAAGCATACAGTGCGTCGCAGGTTTAAACGGAAAAATGATCAAAATCAAACAAAACTGCTACTGCATTTCTTTTGGGTACATCAAGCGGGGCAGTATTTGTTCTTTCAAAAGCAAAGTACAACTCAACGCAAATTCAAAAGACTGTGTATTAAAAGTGATTCACCTTGCAATGGACACCTGGACACTGCACTTGATGTATCCAAAGGGAATGCATTAACATTTTTGTTTGACATATTGACATGTTACCCACTTGAAAGTCCACGACATTTCCACACTTCAGAAAATGTGCTACTACTGAATAGAGAACCACTAACATAAATTCTAATAGCATGATGTCAACTATACAGATTGCAACTAGCAAAGACACACTTCTGCTAGGAGCAAGAGCCAGAGATACAGCATGCTGTATCTAATGTGCACATTAGATACCAATATGAAATATTCCTAGGCCACCGTGACCTTTACAATTACTTGTAAACAATATTTTATCAATACTTAAATGTTCAAAACTATTTTTTTAATAAAAACTGTCTAAAATAGCAAAAAATTCAGTAGGGATCCTCTAGACAGGGGACACTCCAGGACCTACCCCCATAGTCACACAGAGCTTAAAAATAAAAATAGGACAAAAGTATACTTTCATGCAAACATCACATTGTATTTTCTGACTTCTGGTTTTAATCTCTGATACAGTCTCCAAAATTTTTGTGTTTTGAGGTGGAATTCAAATTTGTTGTACGCTTTAAAATTATTTTTCTGCTATCTCATTTAAAGCCACTTAGTTCCCCAGTGTCTTTAATCTTTCTGCTGCACTAATGATTGTGAAAGAGAGATATATTGAGCAGGACTGAAAGAAACGAGGACTTACAATTTGCTCAGTTTTACTTTATTTATTTTTACGAAATCTTACAAATATTTAGCTTCAGATTTTTAGTTTATCTCTCTTATCTTGTGATTTGGCATTTTTTATCTGCACAAAGACAGGCGGAAATATTCTAGTTT
>NW_026267206.1:307370-308025 GCF_000697945.3 Frankliniella occidentalis
GCCAGGCTCCCGATGCGTGTGCCCCGTGCTGCGACTCGCGCCGTGCGTCGCTTCCCTGAATATAGAACTCCAGCATCATCACCGATGTGGCCTCGCGTACATTGCGACCAGGTGCGCTGTGACAAGGTTGTCCCTGTCTCTACGCGAAGACTACGACGCGATGCGCGCAGCAGCGGTGATCTGCAGGCAGGAAACACTCGGACGACTGAAGGTAGTTGAAGTCGGTTTTGGCAACACTCAGTCTACTGACGTCTCCTACCTTTTAGGAGCGCTGGCGACAACGGCTGACTTGGAGGAGCTTCAAGTCACGGGACTAACATATCACGTAACGGCCACGGCCGCTGCCGCTGCTATTCTGGGCAGCCCCGTGTCGACGCCTTCACTGAGATTTTTCCGGTGCGAGCTTCTCCCGCAGACCGAGCACTTTGTGAACTTCATACTGGCTGGACACGCGGCCACGCTCCAGAGGGTTGACCTCGGCCATCGGAGCCACGGCCCCTACTCCTCTGGGCACTTACTGGGTGGCTTGCCGAATCTCCGCCAGCTGAAGTGCAGCAGTATGCCCGGGCTGGAGGCCGTCGCCGCTTGCGAATCGCTCCAGGACCTGGACCTGGTAGTTCGAATGGAAAACGGGGCCGCCGTCGCGGGGGCTGCA
>NW_026267206.1:312810-313899 GCF_000697945.3 Frankliniella occidentalis
CGTGCGCACCCCGCCCTTCGGGTGCCCGCTCTGCCACAAACCCCAGGGCGACAGGCGGGCCCTGTACCACCACCTCAAGGAGCACGTCCCCCTCAAGGCCGTGCAGCAGCTGCCGTACCAGGTCGCGTCGCACCCGTTCCTCTGCACCGAGTGCGGCGGGACGTTCCGGAAGCGCGAGCGACTCCTGCAGCACCTGTGGACCCACATCCAGCAGCGGGGGCGGGGCCGCGGCGGGCGGTGAGGCCCCAGCCAGACGACGGTATCGCGGCGTCTTGTTTATAGGCTACGTCGCTTTAGTCAAAAAATGTTTTATAACAAGTAGATTCTAGAGTCACTACCCGTTAAAATGAATGTCGCTGCGATGATTAATTTGGAATAAATAAAATTATACTTATGACCCAGCAAATTTGCAAATCAAAATGAAGTGATAATGATTTCTAGCCCCGACGTGTCCTTTAGCGCTTCCTGCGAATCCAAGTGAACTTAAAATATAAGTTCTCCTCGTCGGCAAAACGAAATGACTTTGCTCATTGTTGTAGTTTGAAAGTTTGGCGCACTCCCCCATCAGTCCCTTAAAGTGGTCCCATGGTGCACTGCGCCCCCCTTGGTGCGTCACCATCGCGACGAGAGAGAGAGGGGGGGGGCTAAAACCCCGGAAAGGAGTCAGTCCTCGACGCAGGGGGGGAGGAAGGGGGGGGGGCTACTCGAAGGGAGGTCCCATATGTGGCCGGGGACATCCCCACCTGATCCCCATCCCCAGTCGCAGTCAGATGACGCCTGGCCTAGCAGCCCTGGTCCTCTTCGCAGTTACCACCAGCCCAGGCACTTCAGGTCCTAGGTGCACAGCGCACACACCGCATCTCGCAAGACCACCTCTGGCAAAGTCGCAGTCCAGTTTCCCTCCTGCTGCTCGTGTTCGGTCGTCAGCTCAAAACAAAGAGGTAAGTAAGTCGACAGTGGCGGCGTCGCGTCGGCGGCGTCCTTGAGCGATCGCGGTATGTAAAGAAGGTGAAGCTGACCACAGTTATGCTCTGTGTTCCCGCAGGACATGGAGCACCTGCCGGACGACGTGCTCGTGACGCTGATGGA
>NW_026267206.1:313949-315186 GCF_000697945.3 Frankliniella occidentalis
TAATATTACAACAGAGTTAAAAAATGCATGAATATTTATGATGTTCCACCTGTTATCATTTGACGTTGAGTTGACAATGTTTGTGCTAGGCAGTGCTTTTGAAGCATGGCACGTCAATGTTAAGCAGCTACCTGAAACTGTAAGGAGTCCAGAGAGGAGTTGGTGTCACCGTGATAGATGTGGACCAAACTTTTGTTTCTACCCTGTTGCAGGAAGACCGTCCAATAGTTGCATCTGTGCCTAGCTAAGCAGCCGTTAGTTGTCATCCGATGTATGCCAAGTTGGCGTCACAGCACACAGCATGAGAAATGGACCCTTCTTCTCATGATCACAGGAATGATTCTCGTAAGTTTTGACTTTTTAAGTAATGTTAGAGTCACATTGGGTAAAAGTTTATTTTGGTATTTGTTTCTATTTGGGGGTTACTTGTCATATCTTTACTGTCTCTATGCCACCTCCATATATACCGCTTATTACTTGATCCTAAAATATGTAGTCGTGTATTGATTTTAGTGGAGAGAAGTGAGAGAGGCAAATCATCAGAGAGTCAGTTACAGTAATGCTACTATTTATTTCATTTGTATGGTACAGTCGTAGTAAATTAGGAAGTGATGCTGCTTCTTGTCCAAAGGGATGTGCCTGGACTTGATGCTGGCCACCTGTAACATAGAAAGTTCATTCGATGAGTTGGCATCACAGTGATACATATGGACCAGAAAAAGTTTGAGTTGAACTCTGAGATAATAAGAATATAACTTTTAGATTTTTTTCATTCTTTTTCAGGTCAGATTCACCTCAAGTCACCAGCAACCAGCAGAAAGGAGCCGGCTACTAGAGGAAGACTAACTCTTATAATGTAAATGATTTGAAACAATAAAGAATTTAAAAAATGACTACATCTGACATTTTACTTGATTTCATACAAAGTTAGCTAGAAGCTGTGGCAACTGTGGAGGTAGTAGCAGACTGCCACCACTACAGCAGTGACGTCACGGGCGTCTCGGATGCAGCTGTCGTGGAGCCGTGGAGGCAGCAGTAGCTACTACTACTACCCCCACAGCCCCCGCAGCAGCGCCCAAGACGCCCGTGACGTCACGACGGCAGCGGCGGCACCCCGCTACTACCTCCACAGCAGCCGCAGCCGGGAGGAGGGCAGGGGGAGGGGAGGTTTTTTGGACGGCTCAGGGCGACACGTCCAGCCCCCTCATTGACGCAGTGAGGTCACGCGTTGCACGTA
>NW_026267206.1:315236-318565 GCF_000697945.3 Frankliniella occidentalis
AGGTTTGCCTTCTCGAATCTCTTTCCTCTTCGCTCAACACGTGTCCCACTCCCACGTCCCTTCCACATGAGCATGAGCAAGCTGATCCCTCGAGCACGCTCTCCCTGGCGACGTGCAGAATCGCAAGTCTCTGTGTGTTGTATATTGTCATGTTGGCGTTGGCACCACTGCCTGTCAGAAGTTATAAAGTGTTCTGCACTAGATGAAATAAACCAGTCTTCATGGAACTGTACCTAGTGGTCTGTCTTCCTCGCTCCTCGCCGTCAGACACATCAAGCTAGTCGCTCCACCGGCCTAAGGGCTTTAACCAGTACGACCAATAACTATCACCCCAAGATACAACAGACCAATAACTATCACCCCAAGATACAACACTGTGAAGCCGATAGTGGGAAATTTCACTTTTTGGACTTTTCTTCCATAAGAGCCCCATGTTAAACTTGAAGGCCCATTGGGACCTTTTCCCCTGGTCCGAAAAATCGAAAAAAAATATATTTTTGTTCATCATTTTGGAATTAGAACACTTTAAGAACGAGCCTGCTCAAAATCCGAACTCTTTGGGCAAAGTGAACGTCTCTAGGGCATGGGCCCAGGCAGGAGGGGCCGGATGGTCGCTAGCAGGCATCAGAGGAAAAGCAGGGATAGAGGTGTGCGAATCACCCTTTTTCAGAGTCGTATCGAATCGAATATAAAATTTTACCTCGAATCGAATCGAAGCTTATCTCACTATTTCGGATGCGAATCGAATCGTTTAATAACATTCTCGGAGTTCATACGTGACTAGCTACTTCGCGCCAATCTTCGAGTGGGCGGCGGAGCTCACCTACCCCGACCCAGAGGGGAACACGACCCCCCTGCTCGAGTAACTGGCTCGTGCAGGTAAAGTAAAGAGATGACAAGAAAACGGACGCATTTTGGACGCCGTGGTAGTGTTGCCTCAGCAGGACTTACTCAAGAGGATGACTTCACCACGACATCTATTTCCAATTAAGGCTGCTGCTGACGCAAGAAAAGAAACCCCACCCAGAAGAGTCACGGCGCGAGTGGCGGTCGCTGGCAGGCGGGCCGTGCCGCTCCACAGCGCTGCTGTGCGGGCCGGCCTACCCGCCCGGCGCCGGCCGCTCAGTGAGCTGAGGGGTTGCACCCACCACGCACAGAGAAACGTCCCGCATTCAGAGCACGACATCCATCTTTGTCACGCCTTGGTACCCCGTACAAATAAAACAGTTGGAAATGAGTACAATAATAATACCGATAGGTTTTACTTATTTTATTTTTGATAATGACTTATTAAATGTGTTAAAAGAAAATGTATTTATCGTATGACGCAGTACATAAAGGAATGATTTGAATTCACGGCGGCGCTCCCTGTACCTGGCTGGTGGACTTCAGTGTGGTCCGCCAGCACGAGGCTCGGCCCGTTCGGCAGCAGTGTTGCAAACCGAGTCGAAAAGTCACCACGAAACACACCCGTAGAGTGGGCTGCACCCGTGGCCGCCCGCCATAGGTTAACGTCAGCGCGCTTGCTGTGCCTTGTCCCGCCGTGCATGCGGGTCGCGAGGAGTGTTGTCTGCGCTGGGAAACCGAACACGCCCCGGTGTACCTGCCGGCCCTGCTGTTTGGGGTCCTCTCGCTGCCACAGGGTGGCGGGGGCACGCCCGCTGATAGCCGCCCCTAGACCTCTTCATACTCCACACGGACACACAAGGTGCACAGCACCTCGACCCCGGGCAGCACCCGCCGCACCTCGGCGCGCTGCTGCGTGCAGGCGGCTAGCTCGTGGCTCCCCAACCTCCGCAGCACGAGCCTCCTGAGCGCCCGCAGCCCGCTCTGCTGCAGCAGCGAGTGCAGGTCGCCGCAGCTCCATGGCCACTCATGACTCCCCGCCGTGCCCACCCACAGCACCAGCTCCTCCAGCGTGCCGCCGTGTGCCCGCAGCAGGGACTGTGTCGTGGCGCGGGGGAGGCCATCCACCCTGAGCCACTGCAGGCTGGCGTGTCCCGGCGGCAGCGTGGGCAGCTCGGGTGGCTGAGCGTCCAGGGCATTATCACCCTCCACGTGCAGCCTCCTCAGCCGCGGCATGGCGTGCACTGCGCGCAGGTGGGCCTCGCGGGGGTAGTTCACACGCAGCCGCTCCAGCGTGGGCGCGGCGCGCTGCAGCAGCTCGAGGCTCCAGGCGGAGTTCCTGTGGCAGCACACATCGACCAGCCGGGTCACCTGCGGCAGAACAGAGTCACTCTCGGGCGGCCAGTAACGTGCAGAACTGCCTGCACTATACCGGGCCGCTACCCGCAGCCTCGTGCGGGCCGTGAGGCTCGAGGTCAGGCGCACACTTACCCCTGGCGCGTCCCGCAGCACGGCTGCCTCCTCCTGCTGCTTGTAGTCGGGTCCACTCCAGCTGATACTGCTCACATCCATCTCCCGCGGGGGCAGCGCCTCGGCAGGTGGTGGGTCCCGGGCGGCGAGGGGGTCTGCAGCAGGCGTGGGTCCAGGGGCAGGAGGTGAGTGAGCAGCTGCAGGTGGTAATGGTGTAGCTGCAGGTGGTGGGTCCCGCGCAGCAGCTCGGTCCTGCACAACCACACTGGGTGTAGTACACGGAGGCACACAGCAGGTCTCACAACATTACATGCTGACGATATAGTCAAGCTGTGCGCATGGATGCATGGATTGATTATTGCATAAGGTTCAGATACTAGCTAAAATTAGGACTTTGTTGCCGGAAAACGGAATGTATAAATTTGAAAAACACATTAAAATATTGTGTGTGGTAGCCGGACACACCTGCGACAGGACAGGTATCTTAACTAAAATAGGGATAGGGATGGACATATCTTGCAACAAACCCAAGACTGCAACAGCAATTGTTTCCGTAGAATAGCGCACCTAGAGTTGTTCCAGGAGAGCGTATCCGGTTGTCCGAGAGCGATCAAGCAGGAGAAAGTTAACTCGCGAGGTAAAACATTGCAAAACACCGCATCGCCTACCTCAGTGAGCGCGACCCTCGCCGCCAGCAGGAGGCACAGGGCCTTGGTGAGGGGCTCCTCGGAGGTCCGCAGGGTCCCCGTCAGCTCCCGGCCGCCGCCCCGCAGCGTCACGTCCCAGGACTCGCCCGTCAGCAGGGTAAGGGCGGGCAGGGCCTGCTCCACCCGGAACTGGTCCTGGAGACCCTTGAGATGTTCGGCGGCCTGCGGCAGCGCGTCCTGCAGCTGGCGCCGCAGGGCTCTCTTGACGGACAGGACGTCGTGGTCCTCCCAGCAGCGGGGCGACGGGGCGGTGCGGCAGTCCGAGCACCAGCAGCGGGGAGTGCTGTGGGACACAAGTCAAGCCAT
>NW_026267206.1:323204-325714 GCF_000697945.3 Frankliniella occidentalis
GTAGTTCTGAGAGAGTTGGAGACCCGTAATTCTTGGGAGAGGTTCTTTTACCTATTCTCTCATGACCCCACTGTCAGGTGTTCATGGGGCCATCGGAATGACGACTGGATCCATGTCCCCGTATAAAGTCCTATTCTTGTGCCGTATACTTTTTCGTTAATTTGCTTTGTTCTGTATATGTTAATGTATTCGTCAGAATAAAAGGTTTGCCTTCTCGAATCTCTTTTCCCATTCGCTCAAGACGTGTCCCACGTCCTTCCACATGAGCATGAGCAAGCTGATACCTCGAGCACCCTCTCCCTGGCGACGTGCAGAATCGCATCGCAAGTCTCTGTGAAGCCGAGAGTGGGAAATTTCATTTTTTGGACTTTTCTTCCTTAAGAGCCCCATGTTAAATTTGAAAGCCCAGGGGCCCTTTTCCTCCTGGTCCGAAAAATCAAAAAAATTTTGTTCATCATTTTGGGAGTAGAACACTTCAAGAACGAGCCTGCTCAAAATCCGAACACTTTTGGCAAAGTGAACGTCTCCAGGGCATGGGCCCCAGGCAGGAGGGGCCGGATGGTCGCTAGGAGGCATTAGAGGAAAAGCAGGGATAAAGGTGTGCGAATCACCCTTTTTCAGCGTCGTATCGAATCGAATATAAAATTTTACCCCGAATCGAATCTATTCTCGAATCTAATCATTTAATAACATTCTCGGACTTCATACGTTTAGATTCACCTCGATGCTTGCTCCCCCCCCCCCCCAATAACGATGACGTGTTTCTTCCCGTCACTCGTCGTGTTCATGACCAGCTACTTCGCGCCAACCTACGAGTGGGCGGCGGAGCTCACCTACTCCGACCCAGAGGGCAACACGACCCCCCTGCTCGACTGGCTCCTGCAGGTAAAGTAAAGAGATGACAAGAAAACGGACGCGTTTGGGACGCCGCGGTAGTGTTGCCCCGGCAGGAATTACTCAAGAGGATAACTTTACCACGACCCTCAGCCACCACACCTATTTCCAATTAAGGCTGTTGCTGACACGAGGACAAGAAAAGAAACCCCACCTAGAAGAGTCACGGCGCGAGTGGCGCTCGCTGGCAGGCGCCGGGCGGGCCGTGCCGCTCCACAGCGCTGCTGTGCGGGTGGGCCTACCAGCCCGGCGCCGCCCGCTTAGTGAGCTGAGCTCCGAGGGGCTGCACCCACCACGCACACAGGAACGTTCCGCATTCAGAGCACGACACCCATCTTCGTCACGCCTCGGTGAGTCGTTCAAATAAAACAGTCGTTGGAAATAATGACAATAATAATACCGATAGGTGTAACTTATTTTAATTTTGATAATGACTTACTAAATGTGTATAAAGAAAATGTATTTATCGTATGACGCAGTACATGAATGAAAGACTTGAATTCGCGGCGGCGCTCCCAGTACCTGGCTGTAGGAGTGCAGTGTGGTCCGCCAGCACGAGGCTCGGCCCGTTCGGCAGCCAGTGTTGCTAACCGATACGAAAAGTCGCCACGAAACACACCCGTAGAGTGGGTTGCACCCGCCCGCCATTCGTAAACGTCAGCGCCCTTGCAGTGCCTTGTCCCGCCATGCATGCGGGTCGCGAGCGTCTGCGCTGTGATCCCGAACACGTCTGTTGGTCCTGCTGCTCGGGGTCCTCTCGCTGCCACAGGGTGGCCCCGCTGCTCGCCGCCCCTAGGCCTATTCCGGCTCCACATTGCCACAGTCGCCGCACAGCACCTCGGCCCTGGGCAGCACCCGCCGCACCTCGGCGCGCTGCTGCCTGCAGGCGGCTGGCTCGTGGCTGTGCCCTCCCCTCAACAGCACGAGCCTCCTGAGCGCCCGCATCCCGCTGTGCTGCAGCAGCGAGTGCAGGTCGCCGCAGCTCAATGGCCACGCTTTAATCCCCGGCGTGCCCACCCACAGCACAAGCTCCTCCAGCGTGCCGCCGTGCGCCCGCAGCAGGGACTGTGTCGTGGCGCGGGGGACGTTGTACACCCTGAGCCACTGCAGACCGGCGTGTCCTGGCGGGAGCGCGGGCAGCTCGGGGGGCTGGGCGCGCAGGGCAGCATCACCCACCACGTGAAGCCTCCTCAGCCCCGGGATGGTGTGCACCGCGCGCAGGTGGACCTCGCGGGGGCAGCGCACATCCAGTTGCTCCACCGTAGGCGCGACGCGCTGCAGCAGCTGGAGGCTCCAGGCGGGGTCCTCGTGGCAGTACACATTGACCAGCCAGGTCACCTGCGGCAGAACAGAGTCACTCTCAGAACGGCCCATAACGTGCGGAACTGTCTGCAGTGTACCGGGCCGCTCCCCGCAGCCTCGTGCGGGCCGAGGAGGCTGGAGGTCCGGCGCACACTCACCCCTGGCGCGTCCAGCAACAAGGCGGCCTTCTGCTGCTGGTTGTCGCCTGGTCCACTGCGGCTCATTCTCCCTACATCCATCTCCCGCGCGGGCATCGCCTCGGCAGGTGGTGGGTCCCGGGCGGCAAGGGGGTCTGCAGCGGGTGTGGATACAGC
>NW_026267206.1:325764-326269 GCF_000697945.3 Frankliniella occidentalis
ACTTGATATTATAGTGAGCGGTTCAGTGCCGGCCAGGTATCATTTTAAGCCCAAATTGCATCAAATTGCACAAAAGTCATCAAATTATGCAGCCTTCACCGCCTAAACCATGGGTTGCAATATCATGTGTGATACATCACCGAATGCCGTTTTAGGCGTAGATTGCATTTCTGAAAACAGATTTTCAAAAAACATCACGTACAAAGCCTAAATTTTTGATCCTCTTTTTTTCATGGTTTTTGATGATTTCCCCCATAAGAGCTAATGCATAACTTAGAGTTCGTTGCGCGATCGGAAAATATTGTCCGATCTCAAAATAAAAATTGCACTGGATTCTACAGCTAAAAAGACAACTTTTCCGCATACCCGCCATTTCAATATCTCAAATCCTTTTTTTACGCTACCCTCTAGTGGTTATGCGTGGTTATGCAGACGGACGGACGGAACGGACAAGCGCAAACCCTCCGCGCTTGCGCAGAAACGGTCTGCTGTGCCGATGGAAGGC
>NW_026267206.1:326319-327459 GCF_000697945.3 Frankliniella occidentalis
CTCATTCTCCCTACATCCATCTCCCGCGCGGGCATCGCCTCGGCAGGTGGTGGGTCCCGGGCGGCAAGGGGGTCTGCAGCGGGTGTGGATACAGCAGCAGCTGGTGAGGGTGCAGTTGTAGTCGGAGGGTCCCGCGCAGCAGCTCGGTCCTGCACAGCATTACAAGCTGACGATATAGTCAAGCCGTGCGCTTGGATGCATGGATTGATTATTGCATGAGGTTCAGATACTAGCTAAAATTGCCGGAAAACGGAATGTATCAATTTGAAAAACACATTAAAATATTGTCTGTGGTAGCTGGACACGCCTGCGAGAGAACAGGTATCTTAACTGAGATAGGGATAGGGATAGATATATCTTGCAGAAAACCCAAGACTGCAACAGCAAATGTTTTCCTAGAATAGCACACCCAGAGTTGTTCCAGTAGATCGTATCCGGTTGTCCGAGTGCGATCAAGGAGAAAGTTAACTTGCGAAGTAAAACATTGCAAAACCCCGCATCGCCTACCTCTGTGAGCGCGGCCCTCGCCGCCAGCAGGAGGCACAGGGCCTTGGTGAGGGGCTCCTCGGAGGTCCGCAGGGTCCCCGTCAGCTCGCGGCCGCCGCCCCGCAGCGTCACGTCCCAGGACTCGCCGGTGAGCAGAGTGAGGGCGGGCAGGGCCTGCTCCTCCCGGCACTGGTCCTGAAGGCACTGGAGCTGCTCGGCGGCCTGCGGCAGCGCGTCCTGCAGCTGGCGCCGCAGGGCTCTCTTGACGGGCAGGACGTCGTGGTCCTCCCAGCAGCGGGGCGACGAGGAGGTGCAGCAGTCCGAGCACCAGCCGCGGGGAGTGCTGTGGGGCACAAGTCAGGCCATGAGGCTCTCGAACACCTCCGCGGCCGGCTGCGCGCAAGTGACTTACCTGTCCAGCCTGACTCCCTCCAACAACTTCAGCACCAAGAAATTAGTGATGAGTTCCTCCGGCGGGCTGTTAAAGTCCTGCGGGGAGAACGGGTCAGAACGAGTGTAACAACTAACGAGTGATCCAGGACTTTTACCCCACGCCACTCACCCGGCGGCACGTCGGGCAGCTGTTGTCGGGCAGCCGGCGCAGGCACTGCAGGCAGGCCGTGTGCCCGCACGGCAGGACCTTGGGCAGCCGCT
>NW_026267206.1:327509-329238 GCF_000697945.3 Frankliniella occidentalis
GTGGTTATGCGTGGTTATGCAGACGGACGGACGGAACGGACAAGCGCAAACCCTCCGCGCTTGCGCAGAAACGGTCTGCTGTGCCGATGGAAGGCAGCGCGTAGATCGAGCTCGGCTCGGTACGCTCGACGAGACCGAAGTTAGCTCAAAAGGACGCACCCCCGGACATTTCTCCCTCCGCGGTCCTCAGTTCTGGCGTCCTCGCTCTTCCGCTGGCTGTCGCTGATCTAGAAAGGTGGGTGAATATCGACTGTGCAATATGGACATTTTGCCCAGAGTGGCGGAGCGTGGCAGGGAAACAACAAAGCAGAAAGCACTACACGAAAACAACCGGTAGATTTGACATGGTTTCAATCAATGCGCAGCATTCATAGACACCTATGCATTCACATAGCACTTCGATAGAAGGGCTAAAACCGCGATTTGAAGGAGTTTTCATTTTAGGTTATGGTGCGTTGAAGCCAGTGAAGCTCAAGCCACCCCATCATTTTGTTTTGAAGGGGTGGCTTCATCTTCACTGGTTTGGTTTCACTGAGGCTAAATCGTTCACAAGGGTGCGCAGTACCGGCACGTTTGTTCCTCGTTGCTTACCTCGGGCGTGTCTTTTGCAGAGCATGGAGGTGCTTCCGGATGACGTGTGGCTGATGGTGCTGGAGAAACTGGAGGAGGCAGCGGACGTCTTGGCCTGCCGCCTCGTGTGCAAGAGGCTCGCCGCGCTGGCCGTGCATCCAGCTGTGTGGCGACACTTAGAAGTCGGCCAGTCCAAACCTTACTGTTCGTGCCCGGTGCTGCGCCTGGCGCCGTGCCTTGACTCGATTTCTGTCCACCTTCCTGCAAAGGGGTGCACCCAGTGGGCGTTCGCCTCGACCAGGTGCGCCGCGGCGAAGTTGTATATTCCTATAAAAGGAAGATCACACGCCGGACTCGCTGCAGCAATCATCTGCAAGCAGGAGATGCTGGGGCGGCTTACTGACGTTGAAATAGAAATGCGTTCCGTGGCAGTAACTGATGTTCCCATACTCTTGGGTACGTTAGCGTCGACATCTCGCTTAACGAGGATCTGCGTCTATGTGTATCTCGGAGGGAACCAGCTGCCAAACACACCCGCTCCGATCCTGGGCGGCACCGCGGTGACGCCATCACTGAGGGAGTTCGAATGCAACCTTTCGCCGTTGACGGAGCCGTTCGTGAAGTCCATCCTGTCCCAGCATGCCACCACTCTCGAGGATGTCTTGTTAGATTTCCCCCTCTCCAGCTTGACCTGCACCTCAACCGCCCTCATTCTGGCCGGCGTGACAAACCTCAGGATGCTGGTATGCGACTGTTTTCCTGGAATGGAGTCCCTGGTGGCCTGTAAGTCGCTCAAGGTCCTGGCGCTCACCGTCAACACCGAGAGTCACTACCGGCCTGCCGTCGCGGGGCTGGCCAAGCTCCTCCGGGGCGCCGAACAGCTGCGCAAAGTAAACCTGACGTACAAGCCCGCGGTGCGCAGCCCCACCGACCTCGGCGGGGAACTCGTCCTGGCTCTGGCCTCCTCCGGTCGGTCCTGCGTGGAGACCCTACACATCACAAACCGTTGTTATCCCTTTTTCAGTGTCGAATATACCCCCCTGCCTGAACTGGTGGCCAGCGCGCTGCCGTCGCTGCCAGCGCTGCGGCACCTCAACCTACAGGACAACGCAAAGAGACCAGACGCGCTTCTGCTGGCTATCCGGCCCGACGTGGCGCC
>NW_026267206.1:331323-332026 GCF_000697945.3 Frankliniella occidentalis
GACTAGAAGGGTCTGCCGTGGATGGACTCGCAGGGTCGTCGACGCGGGCCTCGGGGGTCGGGGGACGGCACGTGGCCGTCGAGACCCAGCAGGCAACCGCCGCGGGGGCCAGGGGTGGAAAGGGGGATGGGGTGGATCTACCGTTACCTACACTGACAAGTCACTGGAAATACGCCTCGCAGTCTGCACAACCTCCGAGTTATTGGCATATTACGGAGTAAAGGCACTTTTACTTTTACTCCGTGCTATTGGCAAAGCCTTTTGCATTTTCTCATGGCGCGGGTGATGTTCCTGACACGGCAGCCCCGCCAAGGGGGCAGTGACCCCCGGGAAGGGAGGGGGGGGCTACTCGGAGCGAGGTCGCATGTGGCCGGGGACATCCCCGCGACGAGAGGGCAGAGGGCGTAAAACCCCGAACAAGAGTCAGGACCCGACGCAGGGTAGGAGAGGGGGGGAGGGCACTCGAAGGGAGGTCGCACATGTGTCCGGGGACATCCCCATCCCCAGTAGAAGTCAGCTTAGCTGACTCAGCTGACGCCTGGCCTGGCAGCCCTGGTCCGCTCCGCTCCGCAGTTACCAGCCCAGACACTTCAGGTCCTAAGTGCACAGCGCACACACCGCATCTCGCAAGACCACCTCTGGCAGAGAGCAGAGTCGCAGTCCAGTAGTTTCCCTCCTGCTGATCGGGTTCGGTCGTCAGCTC
>NW_026267206.1:332076-333376 GCF_000697945.3 Frankliniella occidentalis
ACTAGAAATGGAATTTTTCAATTTTTTCCATAATTTCCGGTAAATTACCAATTTTACCGTAATTTACGGTAACATTGATTGTTACCGGTAATTTCACAACCCTATTTTCGGGAAAATTTCCAGAAATTTTCTCTACGAGAGTTAGTGAAGGCAACGACAACTTGTTGCCAGCTAGGCCGTCGCCGCGGACCACCGTGCACCCACCTAGACACTCGATGTAGGGGTTTCCGTTGGTTCCTGGCGGGCAGCTGCACACGGCTTGGTGGCGCCGGCCCGCGCAGGTGGCAGTCACAGCACACGTCTCGTCGTCGCAGACGGGTCGGCAGACGCGGTTCAGGCGGTCGCACGCCTCGTGGTCGGCGCAGTCCTCGTTGTACTGGCAGACGCCGGCCACGCACGACAGGAACGGGTCGCCCTGGGTGCCGGCCGGGCACACGCACTGAGCGCGGTGCGCCTGCACCAGGCACTCGGCGCCGCGGCCGCACTGCACCGCGCCGTGCACGCACGGATTCAGGCAGTTGCCTTCGATACAAGCCTTGTCGTACACGCAGTCTGTGTCAGCTTTGCATTGGGCTACAATAACAGAGCATTGAAATTGATTAATAAGTTGCAATTTTTTTTCTAGTGTCATTAGTGTTTAACAATTATTGTGATTTCGATCATGAATCAAAACACTCACGTCTGTAGCACTGGATTTGCGGGTTGCCTCCCCAGCCGTCGGGACAGCTGCAGATGGGTCGGTGGTCGAACGTCCTGCAGTCGGCCGCCACGCCGCACGGGTTGGTGACGGCGCACGGCTCCTGGCAGCGCTGGTTGATGCACGCGCGGTCCGACGGGCAGGCCGAGTCCGACTCGCACTCCGGAGCAGCGGCTGAAACTGGAAGAAGGAGGCGGCGCGACGTTTAAAAGGCGTGGGTCCGACAGCAGCGATGCACGGGTGTACGTTGGGCTGCCTACGCTCCGGGCGCACCCGGAGGAGGAGGAGGTACTCACGGGCGTAGCAGTTGACCAGCGGGTCACCGACGAGCGGCGCCGGGCACCTGCACTGGGCGCGATGGTTGACGGGTACGCAGTCGGCGTTGGTCGCGCACGGGCTGGACGCCACGCACGGGTTGACGCAGCGCCGGTTGAGGCACGTGTCGCTGAGCGGGCAGTCGTCGTTGCTCCTGCAGCCGGGCTCGTCCTCGGGCGCTGCAAACACCAGCGGCAGCCGCCGTTAGACATGTCTGCCCCCCACAACCCGGCCGGAAACCCGCCCAGGACACAACCAAACCACAGCAGAACTTTTAAATTGAATTTC
>NW_026267206.1:333426-337797 GCF_000697945.3 Frankliniella occidentalis
CCACCATGCACACAGAAACGTCCCGCATTCAGAGCACATCCATCTTCGTCACGCCTTCGTACCACGTACAAGTAAAACAGTTGGAAATAAGTACAATAATAATACCGATAGGTGTAACTTTTATTTTTGATAATGCCATACTAAATGTGTAAAAATTAAATGTCTATATCGTATGACGCAGTATATGAATGAATGATTTGAATTCGCGGCGTCGCTCCCAGTAGGTACCTGGCTGGTGCTAGTGGACTGCAGTGTGGCCCGCCAGCACGAGGCCCGGCCCGTTCGGCAGCAGTGTTGCAAACAGAGTCGAAAAGTCGCCACGAAACACACCAGTAGAGTGGGCTGCACCCGTGGCCGCCCGCCATAGGTGAACATCAGCGCGCTTGCAGTGCCTTGTCCCGCCGTGCTTACGGGTCGCGAGGAGTGATGTCTGCGCTGGGAACCCGAACACGCCCCAGTCTGTTTGGCCCTGCGACTCGGGGTCCTCTCGCTGCCACAGGGTGGCGGGGGCACGCCCGCTGCTCGCCGCCCCCTAGACCTCTTCATACTCCACATCGTCACACTCGCTGCACAGCAACTCGGCCCCGGGCAGCACCCGCCGCACCTCGGCGCGCTGCTCCCTGCAGGCGGCTGGCCCGTGGCTGCACCCCCAGTACCTCCACAGAACGAGCCTCCTGAGCGCCCGCAGCCCGCTCTGCTGCAGCAGCGAGTGCAGGTCACCGCAGCTGCCTGGCCACGCTTTACGCCCCGGCGTGCCCACCCCCAGCTCCAGCTCCTCCAGCGTGCCGCCGTGCGCCCGCAGCAGGGACTGTGTCGTGGCGCGGGGGAGGCACCGCACCCTGAGCAACTGCAGGCCGGCGTGTCCCGGCGGCAGCGCGGGCAGCTCGGGGGGCTGGGCGTACAGGGTGGCAAAATCATCCACGTCCAGCCTCCTCAGCCGCGGCATGGCGTGCACCGCGCGCAGGTGGGCCTCGCTGGGGCAGCGCACACTCAGCCGCTCCAGCGTGGGCGCGGCGCGCTGAAGCAGCTGGAGGCTCCAGGCGGGGTCCCTGCGGCACCACACATCATTGACCAGCCGGGTCACCTGCGGCAGAACAGAACAGACCTCTTAGGGCGGTCGGTAACGTGCGGAAATGTCTGCAGTGTACCGGGCCGCTCCCCGCAGCCTCGTGCGATACGTGAGGCTCGAGGCTCGGCGAACACTCACCCCCAGCGCGTCCCGCAGCAAGATGGCCTTCCGCAGCTGCTTGTCGTTGGGTCTACTTTGGCTGATACTGCTCACATCCATCTCCCGCGGGGGCAGCGCCTCGGCAGGTGGTGGGTCCCGGGCGGCGAGGGGGTCTGCAGCGGGCGTGGGTCCAGGTGCAGGAGGTGAGTGAGCAGCTGCAGGTGGTAATGGTGCAGCTACAGGTGGTGGGTCCCGCGCAGCAGCTCGGTCCTGCACAACCACACTGGGTGTAGTACACGGAGGCACACAGCAGGTCTCACAAAATTACATGCTGACGATATAGTCAAGCCGTGCGCATGGATGCATGGATTGATTATTGCATAAGGTTCCGATACTAGCTAAAATTAGGACTTTGTTGCCGGAAAACGGAATGTATAAATTTGAAACAACACATTAAAATATTGTGTGTGGTAGCCGGACACACCTGCGACAGGACAGGTATCTTAACTAAAATAGTGATAGGGATGGACATATCTTGCAACAAACCCAAGACTGCAACAGCAATTGTTTCCGTAGAATAGCGCACCTAGAGTTTTTCCAGGAGAGCGTATCCGGTTGTCCGAGTGCGATCAAAGAGAAAGTTAACTTGCGAAGTAAAACATTGCAAAACACCGCATCGCCTACCTCAGTGAGCGCGGCCCTCGCCGCCAGCAGGAGGCACAGGGCCTTGCTGAGGGGCTCCTCGGAGTTCCGCAGGGTCCCCGTCAGCTCCCGGCCGCCGCCCCGCAGCGTCACGTCCCAGGACTCGCCCGTCAGCAGGGTTAGGGCGGGCAGGGCCTGCTCCTCCCGGCACTGGTCCTGGAGACCCTTGAGATGTTCGGCGGCCTGCGGCAGCGCGCCCTGCAGCTGGCATCGCAGGGCCCTCTTGACGGGCAGGACGTCGTGGTCCTCCCAGCAGCGGGGCGACGGGGCGGTGCGGCAGTCCGAGCACCAGCAGCGGGGAGTGCTGTGGGGCACAAGAAGTCAGACCATGAGGCTCTCGAACACCCCGCCTCCGCGGCCGGGCCGGCTGCGCGCCTGCGAGCTCACCTGTCTAGCCTGACTTCCTCCAACAACTTCAGCAAAAAGAAGTTAGCGGGCAATCCCTCCGGCGGGTCGTTGAAGTCCTGTGGGGAGAACGGGTCAGAACGATTGTAACAACGAACGAGTGATCCGGGACTTTACTCCACGCCACTCACCCGGCGGCACGTCGGGCACCTGCTGTCGGGCACCTGGCGCAGGCACTGCAGGCAGGCCGTGTGCCCGCACGGCAGGACCTTGGGCAGCCGCTGGTCGCCGTCGAAGCGCTCGGTGCAGATGTCGCACTCCAGGTCCATGCTGCTGATCACGGAGCTGCAGGAGGCAGTCGGCCGGCCGGGGTAGCGCAGCGGTGGGAACCGGGAACGGACCGCTATCTGGTACTTTGGTTCCTGGCCAACATTGTAATCCAACTCTTAACAAGACATTGAACACTTCACCCAGCAGCTGTCCACAAGTTGCGGGGCCCTGTTCACATCCATGCACCGATAGATCGAACTGCTATCGGTGAGCGCGGTGCGAGTGCGAGAGAGAAAGAGATGTGTGGCCTTCAAATGGACGCTATCTCTCCCGCGTCGACCGACTCTTCGCAGACCGATCGCAGGTCGATCGGGTCGATGCGTGAATATGGACAGAGCCGCGTACACTGCGCGACCGAAGCTAAAGCTTTACTCACTTGTTGGTCGGGCGAGGCCTCGGCAGGGCGTCCTCCTAACCTCTCCGTCCTCGTGCGGCTCCCTGGCGTTCCACGGTAAACAGGCTCGCACTACGCCGAACACAACCAGAACCAGGGCGAGATGGGCGACTGCGGACACAGTTGTCGGGGACGGACAGGGGAGACGCAGGCCAGCACCTTTGGCAGACGGTCGTGGGCCGAGCGCGGTACCAATCTGCCACGGCGGCGGTTGAGGGACTGGGATGTGAGTCGTGAGTCTCTACTTGACCGTCGTCAAAGCTGCCCAAGGGCCCAAGGGTCGCCCAGGTCGGCGCCGAGCGGGCTCGGGGGGAACCATCGGGTTTCTCCCCGGTCACTCGGGCGGTGCCGCCGCCGAGCCGAGCCGCTCGGAGGGGGACCTGCTCCGCTCCGATCTGTGGTTCTGCGGCCACCCATCTCTATATCACCTTAGGGTAGAGGGGGGAGGGTTCGGGGGTTGGTGGTGGGTAAGGCGTAATGTTAGGCCGTTCGAGTGTGTCGTGTGCAGCAAGAAGTTTTCGCAAAGAAGTCATTTGCGCATACAGCAGCGAGCGCACACGGGACAGAAGCCTACACGGGGGGTCATCAAGCCCCTCGCGACCCACCTCGCTCCGCGGGCCACCCCGGGGACATCCTAAGCCCCCCGACCGAGGGGGGCCCCGGGCCATCCCTGACACAGCACAGCACCTGGGTAGCTCTGTCTTCCTGACTGTCCTCTGTCTGCGATTGTATTCGGCGGGGATACAGGAAAAAGAGGGGGAGGGGCGCTCTAAACTCACGCAGCACTTTAAGGGCAGCGCGGACACGCCACCCGGCAGACAACAAACAATGTGCTGCGCGAAAATAATTGCGTTTGGTTCTAAATAACGGATCGAGCTGGTATGGCGTATGCTTTGTTATCGTGCCTTACATCGGTATTTTACACATTTACTTCCAATACGGGTGAAATAGGCCTAAAATACATAAAAAAAACACCCAAAACACGGAAAGTCACCCGAATCGCCCAGCTCAAAATAAAAATCGTCCGGAAATCGCCCGGGCGCATTTAGACCTTAAAAGTGCGCCCGGAGTCACCAAAAATCGCCCGGCGGGCGCAAAATCGTCCGGTCTTGCAACTCTGCCGCCGCCCACACGTGGACGCGCGAAGTGGACTAGAAGGGTCTGCCGTGGATGTACTCGCAGGGTCGTCGACGCCGGCCTCGGGGGACGGGGGACAACACGTGGCCGTCGAGACCCAGCAGGCAACCGCCGCGGGGGCAAGAGGTGGAAAGGAGGGTGGAGGGAAGCACGACGTGGTGACTTAGTGCACCCCCTCCTGGACCGCGGCGGATCTACCGTTGTACCTCCACTGACAATTCACGGGAAATACGCCTCGCAGTCTGCACAACCTCCGAGTTATTGGCACTATTACGGAGTTAAGGTACTTTTACTA
>NW_026267206.1:341977-349406 GCF_000697945.3 Frankliniella occidentalis
CAAGACTGTTATGTCGACGAATCCCTCACTCCATTTAAAATTGGTTTCCCGGAGACTGGTCTGTAGAGGTTACGAGCGTTGCCAGCCGTGTGAACTTGGCTGCCACGCTGAACTGAGGGTAGGTGGTACCTTTTGCCTTTGCCTTTTCTCTCATGACCCTATGGACGAGTGTTCGAAGGACCACAAAGATGTCTGGTCCTGGTCTGACTGCTGGATCCATCTGCCTCTATGAAACGTTATTGTGATGATAAGTTAAGTAATACTTTCACTGTGAATTAAAAGGTCAATTTTCTTCCACACAATCTCTTTTGTCGTCACAACCAGAAACAGTTGCATTCCAATATTATTCAATACACGCAGGGGCGTCTACTCTACGCCCCCCCTCCCCCCGGGAGGGGAAGAGGGGCATTCAAAGGTGATAATACAAGGGTTTGGCTCTGTCCGACAGATAGCTTCACTAACGAGTTATTCACATATCTTGGAGTAGTTCCGTTACTTCAGTTAAGACTTTGTAGTACTAGACTGACTTCAAAGCAGGTTAGTAGGAAAACTGCATGTCGTCGGGGGGTTCGGGGTTCGGCAGGCTTTAACTACATGTCCTGACTAAATCACGAACGTAGTGGCATACCCATGCCTAGAGGAATGGACAATAATTTTTTTTTTTTAAATAATGACACTTTCAAGTATTATATATTTTTTTATTAAAAGCAATTATCACATTACAATGAAAGAAGTGAGGTGCGTGAGTTAAATTCTGAGCAAGGCACACCTCATACAACAATCTATACTACAATCATAATAATTTAGAACATTCTGTTTCAAAATTCGGTAACTTTATTGAAATAGTTGCCTTGCACTGTGACATAACTTTTTTTCAATCTGATACAATTGCTTATAGAAATTACTTTTTTTGATGTTATAATTACTGGCAGTCTTTTACTGTGATAATCTTATTAAGATGAGGATTGCAATAAACAAATAATAAACAATTACATTTATCAATTACATTTAGCCCTAACATTTCCTTAATTTCTTTACTCCACTCTCTCACATAAAATGTACAATCACAGTATTGGGCAAATTAGGGAATCCTCCTTCAACAACAACAACAAAATAAAATACGTATTTCATAATCCTCTACAGTATTAAATACAAGAATAGGATCGGTAGTGCGGGGAGGGTTACAAACAAATATTATTAGGTCAGTTTGATTTTAGAATACGTTATTTTAGGGGATTCCTGGGTCTCCCTGGCACCACCGAGAAATATTTACAAAATTAATTAAGATCACTATCACATACAGATTGGGCGCAAATCCTCCGGCGGCTCCTAGACAAATGGGCAAAGCAGCTACGGCATACTACTAAAGATGACAAAGAAAAGAGCGGAGAAACGAGTTCTTGATGATATAAATGTTTAATTTTCAAGAGGCAGAAAAAGAAAATGCATTAAAGAAAGGGTAGACCCTCCACCTCTGCTAACAGTGAATCCCTCATAATCAGTGAAACGATAACACTAGTCTCCTTGCTGCTGCCATAGCCGACGGAGGAGGAGCATTCGCCCGGGAACCAGGTTCGACGCGCCGTTCCCAGAGCACTGACGAGCAGGTCAGGTTTTCCGCTGTTGTTGAAAACGTGGGTGGCACCTGCGTCGCCATGCGTCGACCGCGGTTCCATGGCGAGGGGGTGAGGTCCGGGTACACCTCGCCCCCTCGCTAAGCCGGAAGTGGAGGTGGCGGCGGGGGCAGGCGGGGAGTGGAGCGGACTCTGTTCATCAGGACCCGCCACCCAGCTGCCACGCCTCCCCGCCGCCAACCGCACCCCGGCGCTGTTGGGGTGGTGCCCTGGCAAAGGCCACCGGTGTGTGCGTACACTACAACTCACTCATTCGAAACAGAGAAATAAATACCCCTAAATTTAGACGACTCACTCGCAAACTACAATGATGGCACTACTAGTCCGGGATGGCTGTCGCCCAACGGCATCGCCCCAGCGCGGGCTCGGCGCCACGCGCGGGAACGCGAAAGTCTTGATAGAGTCTTCATCTCCTTACACATACACACTCACACACTCACACACACTCACATTGGCACACTTATTCACATACACATTCACTCTCATTCACGTCAGTATTTGGTTTGGTTACGAGAGGTAGTCGGGCGAGGGCTCGGCCACGGGCTCGGGCGTGGTGAAGAGCGGGTTGGGGAACTCGGGCGGGTGGGGCAGCGGCCCCTGCGCCCTCGGCCTCCGCCTCCACGCCATGAGCCAGCAGCTCACGGCCACGGCCACGGCCACCAGCGCGAGCAGCGCCGTCAGCACCAGCGCGATGATGAAGCCGATCATGGACACGCAGATGTCCTCCACCTGCTGCGTCTCTGGCGCTGCAGGAGAGAAAGGGGACGCCGTGGTGAGGACAGTGTTCAAAGCAGAACGGAAATCTACCGACAGCACGCGGTGGAGGTCCTGCTCACCTTCAGTGGGATCGACGAAGCGCTCCTCGCGCCTCTCGAAGGTGAGGATGGCGTTGGACTGGATGGTGATCTCCTCGCGCAGCTGACCCTCGAACACGGACTCGGCCACGTCCACGGCCGTCGTGTTGGGGTTGTCGCCGATCTCTCTTCTCCTACGCCTGCCGTACGCGTTCAGGTCCCTGCAGTTCACCTGTGGGAAACACACAACGGTCAGCTTTCTGCAGCCGGGCGCCTGTCGGTCCGCCGGGTAGGCAAGCCCGCCACGCTGAGCTGCTCGACAGGCGGGCCTACCCCCCGGGCGCTCCGCTCCCACGCCAGGCACGCGCACTCACCGGCTGGCACTTTCCGAAGCACACGCGGATGTTGCACTGGAAGCGGATGTTGTCGCTGCTCGGGAACTTGAAGGCGTTGAAGCTGGCCAGGAGCGACATGGTCTCGGCGCTGTGCTCCCACTCCCCGAAGATGGACGGGTCCGTGGCGCAGCCGTTCTCGTCCGTCACGATGTACTCGTTCTCCACGTTGTCCTCCATGGTCTTGGCGACGCAGCTGCGCGCGAAGCCGCCGTAGATGCTGGACGGCTGCACGTCCACCTGCAGCATGAGGTTGTCGCCGATCTCGGCCGAGTTGATCTCCTGGCCGGTGTGCGTCACGATGCGCATGATGCAGGTGGGCGGCGGGCCCGTGTTGGCGATGGTGCCCGCCGTCGTCAGCATGGACACGTTGAAGCCCAGCGTCACGTTCTGCTCGCCCGTCGCGTACACGCACTTGATGTGGTACGCCTGGGCCTTGTACGTGACGAGCTTGGGGTGCTTCTGGATCACCAGCACGAAGCTTGCTTGTCCCTAAATATGAGGAAGCGGTCGGTTATAGAGGTAGTCCTGGGTGAGCTGGAAGGTAACCACGGTGGTGATGGTGAAGGTACTTACGTTGACGTGCGTGAGGCCACAGGTACCGAACTGCACCTTGAACAGCTCGGTCCTGGGCGTCGAGTCGTGCGGCAGCGTCACCACGCGCCGGCAGTTCTCGTCCTTGGAGTGGCCCTTGACGTACAGGACGCCGTTGAAGCCGCGCTCCGTGATGTGGATCTCGACCTGCACGCCGTCGGAGAGGCACGATACGACCATGTCCGGCGGCGGGAAGTCTGTCCGCAGGGTCGTCGGCGGTGCTGTAGGGAGAAAGAGAAGGACATTAGACCATGTCTCGGACACACAAGCCAGGCCGGCCGGAAGCTCAGCGGAGCGGATACTCACTGCAGTTGATGTACGGGTCGCCCGTGTAGCCGGTGATGCACTGGCAGACGGCCTGGTGGCGCGTCGCGTTGCACAGCGCGTGCACGCCGCAGCGCTTGATGAGGCACGGGTCCTCGCACGTCCGCGTCTCCAGGTTGCAGTAGCGGTCGTCGGCGCAGTCGTCGTTGGACGAGCACTCGGGCACCTCGACGAGGACGCAGAAGCCCTGCGCGTTGAGGCGGTAGCCGTGCTCGGGCGGGCACACGCAGTTGCCGCGCTCGTCGATGACCATGCCGCGCTCCAGCGCGCACACGCAGCGGCCGCGCTCGTCCACGCGCAGCCCGTCCTCCTCGCGGCACGGCACGCACACGTCGTCCTCGTTGAACGCGTAGCCCGGCGGGCACACGCAGTTGCCGCTGTCGTCGCGCACCAGGCCCTTGTCGGTCGGGCAGCGCTTGATCTTGTCGCACTGCACGATGGCGTTGCCCTGGTAGCCGGGCAGGCACTCGCACACCATGGTCCTGATGGGCTGCGTGTCGAACACCTTGCACTCGGCGTTGACGCCGCAGGGCTCGGTGATGTTGCACGGGTTGACGCACTCCTCGTTGATGCAGGCCGTCTGCGACGGGCAGTCGAAGTCGCCGCGGCAGGCCACGTCCACCTTGGCGCATCCCCGGCCCAGGTCGCCGACAAAGCCGGGCGGGCAGGAG
Organism: Frankliniella occidentalis; assembly: GCF_000697945.3. Classification (NCBI taxonomy): domain Eukaryota; kingdom Metazoa; phylum Arthropoda; class Insecta; order Thysanoptera; family Thripidae; genus Frankliniella; species Frankliniella occidentalis. The sequence continues at coordinate 346,387 of NW_026267206.1, forward strand.
CAGTCCACCTGGTGGTTGTAGACCTTGCACTCGGCGGGCGCCTGGCACGGGTTGGCGGCCGCGCACGGGTTGGCGCACTCGGCGTTGATGCACGCGCGGTCCGACGGGCAGTCGGAGCTGCTCCTGCAGCCCACGAGCACGCACGCGATCTCCGGGTTGCCGCTGAGGCCCGGCGGGCACTCGCAGACGGCGCGATGGTTGGCGCCGTAGCAGGTGGCCTGCGTGCCGCACGAGCTGCCGTCGGCCGCGCACACCGCCACGCACTGGCGGTCCGCGCACACGTGCTGGCCCGAGCAGTCGTCGTCGCTGCGGCAGCCGATGCGCGTGCACTCGATGTCCGGGTTGCCGTCGTAGCCCTCCTTGCACGCGCACACGGGCTTGTGGTCGCGGATCAGGCACTCGGCGTTGGGCCCGCAGTTGCACGGGTTGCGGCAGAGGCCGTTGACGCAGGCGCGGTCCGCGGGGCAGTCCGAGTCGGCGGCGCACTCGACGCTCACGAGCGGCGGCGTCGCCTTGCAGGTGCCACTGCCGCTGCTCACGTAGCCCGGCGGGCACACGCACAGCAGCGTGCGCACGGGGTTCGTGTCCACCACCTGGCACTGGCTGGGCTGCCTGCACGGCTGCAGCACGGCGCACGGCTCCTGGCAGCGCGCGTTCAGACACGCCAGCCTGCTGGGGCAGTCCGCGTCCACCTGGCACTCGGGTCGCGGCTCGGGCCGGCAGCCCACGTAGGGGTTGCCCACCAGCCCGGGCGGGCAGCGGCACACGGCCAGGTGGTTCTGCACACGGCACTCGGCGCGCGGCGCGCACGGGTGCTCGTACACGCACGGGCTGATGCACTGCGCGTTGACGCAGGCGCGGTCCGTGGGGCAGTCGTTGTTGGTCCGGCAGCCGACCACGTGGCACCGCTCCCTGGGGTTGCCGCGGTAGCCGCTCAGGCAGCGACACTCGGCGCGGTTGGCGTACGCGTAGCACTCGGCGTTGGCGCCGCACGGCTCGCCCACCAGGCAGGGGTTCACGCAGTTTCCGTTGACGCATGATTTGTCAGACTCGCACTCCGAATCGCTGCGGCAGCCCACTGCAACGAGAAAAACAATCGCGTTCAGTTCGATGTGTCTTGCGCCGGGGATCGGTATTGCGTTGCCGACCCATCGACTACTCACCGGCTCGGCAGGCAATGTTGGGGTTGCCCTCGAAGCCCTCGCGGCACGAGCAGATGGGCCGGTGGTTGCGCACGAGACAGTCGGCGTCCACGCCGCAGTCGCACGGGTTGCGGCACATTCGGTTGATGCAGGTCTCGTCGTTGGGGCAGTCGTCGTCCTTGGTGCAGCCCGGGGGCTTGGGAAGAGTCACTGCGAGAGAGAGAGGTAGAGGATCGGATCAGATGAACAGGGAGAGGAGGGGCACGTCGCCGATCGGGAGCGAGGTGCAGACGCGCCACTTACCAGGTTTGCACTCGCCGCGGTTGTCCGGCACCCAGCCCTCCGGACACACGCACGTCATGGTCCTGACGGGCACGCTGTCCAGCACGCTGCACTGCGCGGTGGGCGCGCACGGCACCAGCTCGCGGCACGGCTCCACGCACTTCTGGTTGATGCAGGCGAGCCTGCTGGGGCAGTCCGGGTCGGCGCGGCACTCGGGCGCGGCGGGCGTGGGCGGCGGCGCGCGCTCGCAGTGCGCCATCGGGTTGCCGACGGGCAGGTGCTCGGGGCAGCGGCAGCCGGCCACGTGGTTCGTCACGAAGCAGATGGCGTTGGCGGCGCACGGCGACGCGGCGCACGGGTTGACGCAGTGCTCGCTCACGCACGCCCGGTTGTTGGGGCAGTCGTCGTCCACGCGGCACTCGGCGCGCACGCACCGGTCCAGCGGGTTGCCGTGGTAGCCGGCCGGGCAGCGGCAGTTGGCGCGGTGGTTCTCACCGAAGCACTCGGCGTTGGGCGCGCACGGATCGCCCACGATGCACGGGTTGAGGCACTCGCCGTTGTAGCACTGCTTGGTGTTGGGGCACTCGCTGTCCGACTGGCAGCCCACTGCGAGCACAAGAGAAGATAAGTCTACTGAAGCTGCAAATGACGCTGACGTGCAGCAGCAGGCGTTGGTGTACTTACGTTTGACACATCCGATCTGTGGGTTGCCGGAGTAGCCGGGCTTGCAGTAGCACACCGGGTAGTGGCTCGTGACCTGGCACTCGGCGTTGGGTCCGCAGTTGCACGGGCTGACGCAGAGGCGGTTGACGCACGACTCGCTGGGCGCGCACTCCGAGTTGGAGGTGCAGCCCACGGTCGCCTCTGCAGGTGGCCGGCAGCCCGTGGTCGGGTTGCCCTCGAAGCCGGCGGGGCATCTGCACACGGGCCGGTGCTGGTCCGCGTGGCAGAAGGCTCCCAGCGCGCACGCGCCCTCGTCCGAGCAAGGGTTGACGCACAGCTGGTTGCGGCACGAGCGGTCCGAGGGGCAGTCGTCGTCCCGGAGGCACTCCGCTGGCGGAGGCAGCGCGGGGATGCGGGGTTCTGCAAGGCAGGCAGGGGGCACACCATGAGGACTTGTCACACATATTGATCAAGGGGACACTTCTGAAACTTTACTCACGGATGGTGCACTCGATGTGCGGGTTGCCGACGTAGCCGGGCGGGCACGAGCAGACTGCGCGGTGGCGTTGCGAGTCGCACTGCGCGTTGACGCCGCACTGGTCGACGCGGCAGGCCAGCTGGCAGCTGCCCTGCTCGCAGCGGTCCGGGTCGCGGCAGTCGCCGTCGACGCGGCACTGCGGCTGCGCCTGCGCGATGGGGCTGCAGCGGCCGTCCTTGGAGGCGATGGTGTCGGCCGGGCAGACGCACACCACGGTGCGAAGCGGCAGCGTGTCCGTCACGCGGCACTCCTGCGCCGGCGAGCACACGGCCGACACGGCGCACGGGTTCTGGCACCGGTTCTGCAGGCACGAGCGCTGCGACGGGCAGTCCGCGTCCTGGGTGCACTCGGGCAGCTCCAGCGTCGGCGGCACCTTGGCACCTGAGCGGCGCGCG
>NW_026267206.1:349456-353989 GCF_000697945.3 Frankliniella occidentalis
ACTGCCGATGAAGCCAGGCACGCAAGAGCAGACGGCCTGCTGGTTGATCTCTCTGCACTGGCTGTTCGGGCCGCAGGGCGACGGGAAGCACGGATTGACCACCACGACAGGCTCCTGCTGCACGGGGCGGCACTGCAGGAAGGGGCTTCCCTCGGTGCCAGGTGGACAGGTGCAGATGGGAATGTGGTTGTGAACTTCGCAGATAGCCCCCGATCCACATGTGCCTGGGCACGGATCTTTACATTTGTTCCTCATACACGCCTTGTTCGTCGTGCAGTCCTGACTGAGGATGCACTCCGGACGGCAGCCGCGGTACGGGTCGCCCTGGTACTCGGGGAGGCAGGTGCACACGCCATCACGGCACTGAGCATTGGGCCCACACGGTGAGGGGTTGCACGGGTCCGTCTCCACTGGCGCCTGCTGCGGCGGCGGCTTGGGATAACAGTTCGAGAAGGGATCTCCGGTGTAGCCATCCGGACAAGTGCAGATGGGCGTGTGGTTGATGACGCTGCAGTGCGCGTTGGCGCCACAGGATCCAGGGCACGGGTCCCTACACTTGAGCTGCATGCAGGCCAGGTTGCTGGCGCACTCGGCGTTGATCGTGCACTCTGGCCTGCAGTTGGGCGGCGAGCCGAAGTAGCCCGGTCGGCAGGAGCAGGAGGGCGAATCACCAACACGCCTGCAGTCGGCGTTAGCTCCACAGGGCGAAGGAACGCATGGATCCGAGTAAATGGGCCGTGGAGGGTCCGCGGGTGGTGCTGTCAAAAGACAAAAACAATTGTTGTGTTAAACGTAGTGACAGAAAAACACAGGAAAATTATTCGCGTATCTCATAATGATTCATAAACTTACGTGGTTGTTCGTAGCAGCGAATGAATGGATCACCAATTAGACCAGATCTGCAAATGCAGATTGGACTGTGGTTGCGAACATCGCAGCGTGCGTTTTGTCCGCAAGGACCAGGGCACGGATTGATGCACTTCTGGTTGACACAGGCCTTATCCTGAGGACACTCAGAGCTGATCGTGCACTCTGGGCGACACCCGGGTGGGCTTCCGATGTAGGTGGGTAGGCAAGAGCAAACAGCCTGGCCGTTGATTTCTCTGCACTGACTGTTCGGCCCGCAAGGAGACGGCTGGCAAGGGTTCCGCGGAGGAGGCTCGGCCTCAACTGCTTGTGGTGGTATGTTGTTGCAGTAGCGGAATGGATCGCCCGTGTATCCCGGCCAACAAGTGCATTGCGGCAGATGGTTTACCACCTGACAATCCGCATTCTGACCACAGGTGCCGGGACACGGGTCCTGGCATTTGTTTCGGATGCAAGCGCGGTTCGACGGGCAGTCAGCGTTGATCGTGCATTCCGGTCGGCATCCTTCGTATGGGTTACCAATGTACTCCGGCAAACAAGTGCAAGATCCGGCACCTTTCTGCTCGCGGCAGATGGCGTTGGTACCACAAGGTGATGGTTGACAGGGATTGATGTACTCTTGTACCGGTGTCTGCTGGATGACATTGCATTGGACAAACGGATCTCCGGTGTAGCCTACGATGCATAGACACCTAGCCGAGTGGCTGACTACTCGGCACTCTGCGTTTTGACCGCAGGTTCCTGGGCACGGGTCGCGACACTTCTGGTTGATGCAGGCTAGGTGGGACGCGCACTCGGTGTTGCTCACGCACTCCGGTCGACAGTTCGGGGGCGCACCAATGAAGCCAGTATGGCATGAACAGGAAGGTTGGTCCCCAGCCACACGGCATTCAGCGTGAGGTCCGCATGGAGATGGTTGACACGGCTGTGATGGTGTTGGTAGAGGCAGAGGATCCTCCACTGAAATTGTACAAGAAAAACGCTCGTTAGACAGCAACAAAAGATAGTGAGTAATAAAAGTGCTTGGTGATTTAGTTATGTTACTTACAAATCGGCTGACAGCGGAAGAACGGATCCCCAGAATACCTCGGTGGGCACGAGCATATAGGGTTGTGATTGACAACATTGCATCTGGCTCCGATTCCACAGGTGCCTGGACAAGGGTCTCTGCACTTCTGGTTGATGCAAGCTTCATTGAGTGGGCACTCTGAGCTAACGACACACTCGGGCCTGCAGGTAGGTGGAGCTCCAACGAAGCCCTGCACGCACGAGCAGACGCCCTGGCCGTTCACCTCCCTGCAGATGCTGTTGGGTCCACACGGCGAGGGCACGCACGGGTTCACGTAAACAGGCTCTTGTTGGACCGGGCGGCAAGAAACAAATGGACTTCCCTCTGTTCCGGGCGGACAGGTGCACGTTGGCACGTGGTTGATGACCTCACACAGCGCCCCCTGGCCGCAGGTGCCTGGGCACGGGTCATTGCACTTGTACCGCATGCAAGCCTTGTTCCTGGCGCACTCCGAGCTCATGATGCACTCGGGGCGGCAGCCGCGGTACGGATCACCCTGGTACTCGGGCAGGCAGGTGCAGACGCCGTCGCGGCATTGCGCGTTGGGTCCACAGGGGGATGGGTTGCACGGGTCAGACTCAATAGGAGCTTGCTGTGGAGGCGGCCTTGGGTAGCAGTTTGTAAACGGATCACCAGTGTAGCCGTCCGGACAAGTGCACGTTGGCGTGTGGTTGATCACACTGCAATGGGCGTTCGCACCACAGGAGCCTGGGCACGGGTCTCTGCACTTGAGCTGCATGCATGCCAGGTTGCTGGCACACTCGGCGTTGATTGTGCACTCCGGCCTGCAGTTGGGCGGCGAGCCGAAGTATCCGGGTCGACATGAGCAAGACGGTGAGTCACCCACCCGTCTGCATTCGGCATTCGCTCCGCAAGGTGATGGTACACAAGGGTCGACATGATATACTGGCTCGTTGTAAACTACGGGTGGTGGAGCTGCGACAAGAAAATAAAGTCATGAGATGTTCGAAGATATTACATTGTCAGAATTACGCATTAGGGTAAAAACTTACGTGGTATAGGCACACATCTTGAGAACGGATCTCCAGTGTAGCCTGCTGGACAGGTGCAAATCGGGCTGTGATTTCTGACATAACATCTGGCGTTTTGTGCGCAAGGTCCTGGGCAGGGGTTGACACACTTTTGATTCACGCACGCCTTGTCCTGGGGACACTCCGAACTTCCAGTGCACTCTGGGCGGCATCCTGGAGGTGTGCCGACGTACGAAGGCAGGCATGAGCACACGGCCTGGCCGTTCACCTCGCGGCACTGACTGTTTGGCCCACAAGGCGAGGGATAGCACGGGTTTCTAGGTGGCGGCTCTGCCTCCACTGCCTGTGGCGGTATGTTGTTGCAGAAGCGGAATGGATCGCCTGTGTATCCTGGCCAACAAGTGCATTGCGGCAGATGGTTTACCACCTGGCAATCCGCGTTCTGACCACAGGTACCGGGGCACGGATCCTGACACTTATTTCGGATGCAAGCCCTGTTGGATGGACAGTCGGCGTTGATTGTACATTCTGGTCGGCAGCCTTCGTACGGGTTACCAATGTACTCCGGAAGACAAGTGCAAGATCCGGCGCCGTTCTGCTCGCGGCAGATGGCATTGGCACCGCACGGAGACGGTTGGCATGGGTTGATGAACTCTTGCACAGGTATTTGCTGGATAACGTTGCACTGCACGAATGGATCTCCTGTGTATCCTACGACGCACAGACACCTTGCCGAATGGCTGACAACCCTGCACTCGGCGTTCTGGCCGCAAGTTCCTGGACACGGGTCGCGGCATTTTTGATTAATGCAAGCCAGGTGCGAGGCGCACTCGCTGTTGCTGATGCACTCGGGTCGACAGTTCGGCGGTGCGCCCACGTAGCCCGTCAGGCACGAGCACGACGGCTGATCTCCGGCCACCCGGCACTCGGCATTGGGCCCACAGGGCGATGGCTGGCAAGGTTGACGTTGAACAACAGGAATGGGATCGTCCGCTAGAATAGAAAATTCGAAATTTAACTCAATGTAAAGAAAACACAACAGACAAAAGTATACTACGCAGAAAAAAAATACGTACGAATAGGCAAGCATCTGATGAATGGATCTCCATTGTACCTAGGTGGACATGAACAAATAGGGTTGTGGTTCACAACGTTACAACGCGCTCCAATGCCGCATGTTCCAGGGCAGGGATCTCTGCACTTCTGGTTGTTACACGCCTCATTGAGAGGGCATTCCGAGCTGACAACACATTCGGGTCTGCAGGTAGGGGGTGCGCCAATGAAGCCCGGTACACAGGAGCAGACAGCCTGCTGGTTGATCTCCCTGCACTGGCTGTTGGGTCCGCACGGTGAGGGGCTGCAAGGGTTGGTGTACACAGGCTCTTGCTGGACGGGGCGACACGACACAAACGGACTTCCCTCGGTGCCGGCCGGGCAGGTGCACGTCGGCACATGGTTGATGACTTCGCAAAGTGCCCCCTGGCCGCATGTTCCCGGGCACGGGTCACCGCATTTGTAACGCATGCACGCCTTGTTCCTTGGGCACTCAGAGCTCATGATGCACTCCGGGCGACAGCCGCGGTACGGGTCACCCTGATATTCAGG
>NW_026267206.1:354039-363763 GCF_000697945.3 Frankliniella occidentalis
AAAAACTAAAATTGTTTTTCACATAGTTTCATGAATTTTAAATAAAATATTGTGTCCATAAGCAGAGCCGGGGAGTGGAATACATTCATCGCTCGAGTGAGGCAGTCCCATTCAAGTGATGTAAAGCGTTGAAACATAACGTTCCAAAACAAAACGCCTGCAAGAAGAATAATTAGTGAAGAGTAGCCTAGCAAGTAGGACCTCAGTGTTGCTGTTCTGAGGAAAGTAAGAGAAGAAAAAGAAGGAGTAAGAGGGTTATTTATAAACAGGGTTGGGTGTGTGGGTTTGTGGGTGGGTGGGCCATGTGATATGGCATATGTTGTTGAGTGGTTGGTTGGTTGGTTGTCGATGTGCACCTGCAACGATAACAACAGCAAATGGGTTAGAGCAATTGTTACACAAACACCTTCTACCCTCCCATCACACAATGAGCAGCCTTATTATTTTGTTTAAGAAAAAAAAAAGACAATTTGTAAACTACTACCATGAAGCCACACTACACCACTTGAAGCCAATTATATGCACCTTACAACTCTATATTGGTAAATTACAAATAATTTGTATCAGACTATTAAAAAAAATCACCTACTGCAATTGATTAATTCAAAAAGGTGTCATTTTACGTAAGCTGGGCAAACCAGTCTGCTTTTCCGCAAGAACTTTTGGCACGTAAAGTGTTAAACCAAAAAACAAAAACATAATGACCTGAGAGCTTGCGCAAAAAGCTGACCATCTTCCCCGCTTGGTTAAAATGACTGACCCAACAGCCCCGTTTTCACCACACAATTAATAATGTCAACTCTTTGGTCGTCAGTGCAACTACTACAACTATTATTAAAAATCATCCTCTCCCCCAGGCTGCCACAGAATGTGTGAGGGCGAGGGCTCGCCGCCCTACCTAGCTTGCACTGCACATCCGCGTCGCCCACGTAGCCGGGCAGGCACTCGCACACCATGGTGCGCAGCGGCAGCGTGTCAGTCACGATGCACACGGCGTGGTCGCCGCACGGCTCCGTCTCCACGCACGGGTTGCGGCAGTGGCCCGAGAAGCAGGCCTGTTTGCTCGGGCAATCGGCGTCCTGCGTGCACTCGGGGCGCACCTCGATAGGGGCTGTGAGGGAGGAAAATGGCAAGGAAATATGTCAGACACTTTCATAGTCAGATACAATAAAGTTGGAATGTACGGATGATTTAGAGCGGCACTTACCAATCTTGCACTCGACTTGCGGGTTGCCGATGTAGCCGGGCGGACACCTGCAGGTGGGTCGGTGGTCCTGGACGTTGCACTGCGCGGTGGGCGCGCAGTCGCACGGGTCGACGCAGCGCTCGGCGCGGCACGCCAGGTGGTTGGGGCACTCGGCGTCGCGCGTGCACTGCGGCCGGTCGCACCGCACCAGCGGGTCGCCCCGCGTCGGTGGCGGGCAGTAGCAGCGCGCCCGGTGCCCGTCCACGCGGCACTCGGCGTTCAGGCCGCACTGCGTCAGCGCGCACGGGTTCTCGCAGCGGCGGTTCACGCACGACTGGATCGGCGGGCACTCCGAGTCGGACCGGCAGCCAACTGCAGGACGAAAAGGAGGGTTCGAGTTAGCGATGATGCTTACGTTAGCCTAAGAGATCGCCCAGAAAGTGCGTCCGTTTTCCCCAGATTCATTTGTGACAAAAAGCGGGAGCTCGACGGCGCCGAGCTCAGCGCCTGCGAAACCTTGGGTAGGCCACCCCGCAGTGCACGCATGCACTGCATGAAAGGTATTGCCTAACCATCAGGCGCTACAAGAGCTTGCACAGGCTTCACTTGATAGTGTTTCGTTACGTCAAATGGCGGACGTACTTTATCGGTGATTCGTAAGGACCTATTAGGGTGCTTTGTAAGTAAGAGGGGTACTCACTGTCGTAGCACTGGAGCTGGGCGTTGCCGGTGAAGCCCTGCCTACACGTGCACAGCGGGCGGTGTTGCTGCACGCGGCACTCGGCGTTGGCACCGCACACGTGCGTCTCGCGACACGGGTCCCGGCACTGCTGGTTGATGCAGGCGCGGTCGCCCGGGCACTCGGAGTTGTCGACGCACTCGGGTCTCGGCGGCGGCGGGCTCTCGAGCGGCTGGCGTCGGCACTGGACGCGCGGCTCGCCGAAGTAGCCCGGCGGGCACGAGCACACGGCCTGGTGGTTGACGGGCGTGCAGAGCGCGTTCAGGCCGCACGAGTCCACGCACGGATCGCGGCAGCGCTGGCTGAAGCACGCCTTGTCGCGCGGGCAGTCCTGGTTGATGACGCACTCGGGGTACACGCACACGGCGGCGCCGCCGACCACGCGGCACTGGCCGTTCTGGCGGCAGGGTGACGGGTTGCAGGGGTCGGGTGGTGGTGCTGCGGGCAGAGAACACGAACGTTAGCGGGAGCTGGTCGCCTATAGGGTCGGAAGCCCTGGAAAGTTACCGGAATATATCCGGAAAGTTTCCTGAAAATTTCCAACCCTAGTATCAGCGGGCTGCAGCAGGGCCTTCGGGACTTACCTGGTACTTCCTTGCACTCGATGAACGGGTCGCCGTACGTGGGTGCCGGGCAGCTGCAGACGGGGCTGTGGTTGACCACGACGCAGCGCGCGCCGTAGCCGCACGTGCCCGGGCACGGGTCCACGCACTTGGTGTTGACGCAGGCGCGGTCCCGCGGGCAGTCGGCGCTGATGACGCACTCGGGCCTGCAGCCGCTGGACGACGACGGCGAGCCGAAGAAGCCGGGCAGGCACTCGCACACGGCGTTGTCGCCCTGGGAGCGACAGCGCGCGTTGGGCCCGCACGGCGACGGCACGCAAGGGTCGTGGTGCACGGTCTCAACTGCAACGACAAGGGGGCGTCAGCGGGCGGCTGGAGCACGCCGACGAGCACGCCGACGAGCACGCCGACGAGCACGCCGACGAGCACGCCGACGAGCACGCCGACGAGCACACCGACGAGCACGCCGACGAGCACGCCGTCCCGACCGGCCCTCGGATACTCACCTCGTCGGATGGGCTGGCAGATGCGGAAGGCGTCGCCAGTGGATCCGTCCGGACAGGTGCAGATGGGGATGTGGTTCGAGACGGTGCAGATGGCGTTGACGCCGCACGTCCCCGGGCACGGGTCGCCGCACTTGTTGCGGATGCAGGCGCGGTTCATGGGGCAGTCCGAGCTTACGAGGCACTCGGGCCGGCAGCCCTCGTACGGGTTTCCGTGGTACTCGGGCTCACACTCGCACACGCCGTAGCCGTTCTGCGAGCGGCAGCGGGCGTTGGGCCCGCACGGCGACGGGTAGCACGGGTCGGCAACGGCGGTGGGTGGCGGCGGCGGCAGAGCTGTGAGGGGAGAGGAGAGCGCTGCGTTAGAGCGGCTGGAGGGAAGACAACCGAACTCACTCGGACCGGCACGAGGAGGGTTCGAGTCTCGCTGAAAAGGAAAATGGCGAACATTCATGCAGGCGTATACCACACCAAAACTTCCAAAGCCCTTGACCTACAACAAATATCACCATATACCAAGGGCCAGAACACACACACATACACGTACAAAGCTCATACATATTTAACATTCTTCAGAAACAATCAACGAAAGCGAACCTGACAAAACAAGCATTTGAATTGCTACATGCGATCTATGAAAGCCTTGAAAATAAGCACTTACATACACAACACACATATAAGCCATTCAAATAATAATAAAACTACAGATACTGAACTTAACTTAGAGTTAGACGGGTGACATGCAGAAACAAAACGAACGTGAGAATGATGCATGATGATAATGATCAAAACAACGCATGCGCAGTGATGATAACTACAGGGTGAGTTATGAGTCATATCGGGGGTATGTTTGTAAAGGCGGCGGTTCCACATTCCGGATCAGTAACTCTCCTCCTCCTCCACACTCGTACTCTAAGAAGCGGCCACCTCTCACAGCGCCACCACACTTCCTCAGCAGCAGCAGGCTGGTTGTTATTTCAATCGGACAGTTAGACGGCTGGTTGGTTGCTCTCGGAGGTCCTCGTCGGACGGTCGCTGCTTACGTTTCCTCGGCTGGCAGTACGTGAAGGGGTCGCCCTCGTAGCCCTGCGGGCAGACGCACATGGGCACGTGGCTGACCACGCGGCACTCGGCGCCCTGGCCGCACGAGCCCGGGCAGGGGTCGCGGCACTTCTGGTTGATACAGGCCAGGCTGCTGGCGCAATCGGTATTCACAACACACTCGGGCCGGCAGGACGGCGGCGCGCCGATGTAGCCCGGCAGGCAGTTGCACGACGGCGAGCCCCCGGGGCCACCCAGGCCGCCGGCCACGGCGCACAGCGCGTACGGGCCGCACGGCGAGGGCACGCAGGGGTCGCGGGGCGGTGGAGGCGGGCTCGCCAGGACGGGGCGCTCCGCTGCACGGCATGCCAAGCGAAAGGAAAGAACAGTGAGAAAGAGCGGGAGAAAATGGGATGAAGATAGAGAAGTCAAGAAACACACACACACAGAAAACATGAAATTATTAGGAAAATCAATTGAAAATATTAATGGTGAAGTAGTGGCCACTCTTTGAGTCCACGTCCAAGTGGGCGTTACGTCTGTTAAATGAAATTAAATTTTAGAAAAATAGATACGACAAAAGAAAATTTATGGAATAGAAACTGAGTAGAAGGGTGATGTGGAAGAGTAAGAAAAGTAGTCACTACCTCACCAGTAGATATAAAAGAATAAAATGAATGATCATATAATACAAAGTAATCAAGTTGAAAATCGAAAGTTTAAGAATTTAGAATGACGAAAAGAAACGAAAATAAAAGTTATGAAAAACCAAGAAAATAATGCAGAAGGCCGAAAATTGAAAATAATAAATATAGTACAGAGAAGCTCCCTCCCAGTGAGAAGCACGCCAGGGCCAGTACATGCTCTGCCTGGTTCGATGCCAGGGCAGGCTTGAAGTGGGCGCGAGGCAGCTGTTGTCACCGGAGCGGCCGGGCGCGGCGCGAGCTCACGGCGGGGCCCGTGGCAGGCCCAGGGGCACGAGTCCGTCACGACCGCGCCGCGACCGGCCGCTTGCAGGGATCCGTAGAGAAAGAGTGCTTACGCGGAGGCATGCATCTGGTGAAGGGGTCTCCAACGAGCGGGGCGGGGCAGCTGCAGACGGGGTTGTGGTTCACCACGACGCAGCGCGCGCCGCGCCCGCACGTACCGGGGCACGGGTCCACGCAGTGCATGTTGATGCACGCGTGCACCGGCGCGCACTCGGCCGAGACCACGCACTCGGGTCTGCAGCCGGGCGGCGCGCCGAAGTACCCCGGCAGGCACGAGCACACGGCCTGGCCGCCCTGCGCGCGGCACTGACTGTTGGGCCCGCATGGGGACGGGTGACAGGGGTCTCTCTCCACCGGCGCTAGAGGAAAACAACAGACAGGTTCACAGGGGGTCCGCGGGGGGTGCCCCCCAGCCGACGCGCCGTCCCCGGGAACGGCGCGCGCGACCGGGGGAATCAAGAGATGCAGAGCAGAAAGCAAACATTTATTTGAAACATCAGGGGGGGCGGGGGAACTCTTGCGCCTTACGTGGCGTGGGGTGGCAGAACACGAATGGGTCTCCGGTCATGCCCTCGGGGCACACGCAGGTGGGCACGTGGTTCTGCACGAGGCACAGGGCCTGCTGCCCGCATGTTCCCGGGCACGGGTCCACGCACTTGTTGCGTCGGCAAGCCTTGTCGCGGGGGCAGTCCTGGTTCAGGACGCACTCCGGACGGCAGCCGCGGTACGGGTCGCCAAAGTATTCGGGCAAGCAAGTGCACACGCCGTCCCTGCACTGGGCGTTGGGCCCACAGGGCGACGGGTTGCACGGGTCAGTGGCCACAGGTTCCGGTGCTGTTCAGGAATAGAAGGTTAAGTTAGAGAAAACTGCACAGTGCTCACTGTCTGTAAAGAGATTTTGCTGAGACGGCGACTTACGTGGCGGTGGAATAGGGCGGCAGGTGCTGAACGGGTCGCCAATGTAACCCGGCAGGCAGGTGCAGATGGGCGTGTGGTTTATGACGCTACACTGCGCGTTGGCGCCGCACGAGCCCGGGCATGGGTCTCTGCACTTGAGCGACATGCACGCCAGGTTGCTGGCGCACTCGGCGTTGATCGTGCACTCTGGCCTGCAGTTGGGCGGAGCGCCAAAGTAGCCGATTCGACACGAGCACGACGGTGCTCCGCCGATATCGCGACATTCAGAGTTCGGACCACAAGGTGATGGTATGCAAGGGTTCACGTAAACTGGTGGGTCTCGCGGAGGTGGTGGTGGCGCTGGAAACAAATTGCATCGTTAGTTTTAAAGCTGTCGAACGGACTAGAGGAATCAGTGGCCGATGTAGATAGTGGTACTTACGAGGAATGGGGACACATCTTGTGAACGGGTCTCCAGTGTAGCCGACGTTGCAGCTACAAATGGGGCTGTGGTTCACCACATTGCATCGAGCGTTCTGTCCGCAGGTACCCGGACACGGGTCCACGCATTTCTGGTTCACGCAGGCCTTGTTGAACGGACACTCCGAGCTCACAGTGCACTCGGGCCTACAGCCCGGTGGGCTGCCGATGTATGTTGGCAGGCACGAGCAGACGGCCTGGCCGTTAAGCTCTCGGCACTGGCTGTTGGGTCCGCAGGGTGACGGCTGGCAAGGGTTCCTGGGTGGGTCCTGAGCCACAGGTTGCGGCGGAATGACATTGCAGAAGCGGAACGGATCTCCGGTGTATCCCGGCCAGCATGTGCATGCCGGTAGATGGTTCACCACCTGACAGTCGGCGTTCTGTCCGCAGGTTCCTGGGCACGGGTCCTTGCACTTGTTCCTGATACACGCCTTGTTGGATGGGCAGTCCGAGTTGATGATGCACTCTGGCCGGCAGCCCTCGTAGGGGTTGCCGTAGTACTCGGGCAGGCACATGCACGCGCCCGCGCCGTTCTGCTCGCGGCACACGGCGTTGGCCCCGCACGGCGAAGGCTGGCATGGGTTGACGTACTCGTGCACGACTGGCTGCTGCACGAGCGCGCACTGCACGAACGGGTCTCCAGTGTAGCCCGGCACGCACGTGCATCGCGCCAGGTGGCTGACGACGCGGCACTCGGCGTTCTGGCCGCAGGTGCCCGGGCACGGGTCGCGGCACTTCTGGTTGATGCAAGCCAGATGGGTCGGGCACTCGCTGTTGCTCACGCACTCCGGACGGCAGTTCGGAGGCGCGCCCACGAACCCTGTCAGGCACGAGCACGACGGCTGGTCTCCGGCCACGCGGCACTCGGCGTTGGGCCCGCAGGGTGAGGGCTGGCAGGGGTTGCGGGCCGGCTCGGGAAGCTCCAGCGGGCGCGGCAAGCAGCGCACGAAGGGGTCGCCCTCCAGGCCAGGCGGGCACACGCAGATGGGGCTATGGTTGACCACGGAGCACCTCGCGCCCACGCCGCAAGTGCCAGGGCAAGGGTCCTTGCAGTGGAGGTTGACGCAGGCTAGGTGGTTGCTGCAGTCCGAGTTGACCGAGCACTCGGGCCGGCACTGTGGCGGCGCGCCGATGTAGCCCGCCAGGCACGAGCACACGGCCTGCTGGTTGATCTCCCTGCACTGGCTGTTGGGTCCGCAGGGCGATGGGACGCACGGGTTGACGTAGACGGGCTCACGCTGCACGGGGCGGCATGACACGAAGGGGCTGCCCTCGGTGCCCGGAGGACACGTGCACGTCGGCACGTGGTTGATGACGTCACACAGCGCTCCCTGGCCGCACGTTCCCGGACACGGGTCTTTGCACTTGTTTCGGATGCAAGCCTTGTTCCTCGGACAGTCTTGGTTTAGAACGCACTCCGGACGGCAGCCGCGGTACGGGTCGCCCTGGTACTCGGGCAGACACGTGCACACGCCGTCGCGGCACTGGGCGTTCGGCCCGCACGGTGACGGGTTGCACGGGTCGGTGGCGACTGGTTCTGGTGGGGGCGGTGGTTTGGGGTAGCAGTTGGTGAAGGGGTCGCCGGTGTATCCGTCCGGGCACGTACACACTGGCGTGTGGTTGATGACGCTGCAGCGCGCGTTGGCGCCGCACGAGCCTGGGCACGGGTCGCGGCACTTCTCCCTAATGCACGCCAGGTTGCTGGAGCACTCCGCGTTGATGGTGCACTCTGGTCGGCAGTTGGGCGGCGCGCCCACGTAACCCTGGAGGCACGAGCAGGACGGCGAGTCTCCCACGGCCTGGCAGATGGCGTTCGGGCCGCAAGGCGATGGTATGCAGGGGTTGACTGGAATGGGCACGTCCTGTGGCGGTGGCGGCGGCGGAATGGGGTAGCAGCGACCGAACGGATCGCCCGTGTACCCAGCAATGCAGCTGCAGATGGGACTGTGGTTGCGGACGTCACAGCGCGCGTTCTGTGCGCACGGGCCTGGGCACGGGTTCACACACTTTTGGTTGACGCAGGCCTTGTCGAACGGACATTCCGAGCTAACAGTACATTCTGGGCGGCAAGATGGTGGACTGCCGATGTAGGTGGGCAGACAGGAGCACACGGCCTGACCGTTGATCTCCCTGCACTGGCTGTTTGGCCCGCAAGGTGAAGGCTGGCAGGGGTTCCTTGGCGGTGGGTCAGCTTGGACAGGTTGTGGTGGAACCACATTGCAGAATCGGAACGGATCTCCAGTGTAGCCCGGCCAGCAAGTACACTGTGCCAGATGGTTCACCACCTGGCAGTCGGCGTTCTGTCCACAGGTTCCTGGGCACGGGTCCATGCACTTGTTCCTAATGCAGGCCTTGTTCGACGGGCAGTCCGAGTTGATGACGCACTCGGGTCGACAGCCCTCGTAGGGGTTGCCGATGTACTCCGGCAGGCAGGTGCAAGATCCGGCTCCGTTCTGTTCGCGGCAGATGGCGTTAGCGCCGCACGGAGACGGCTGGCACGGGTTGATGTACTCGGCCACGACGGGCTGCTGCACAGGGTCGCACTGTATGAACGGGTTCCCGTTGAAGCCCACCGGGCAGATGCAGTTGGGCGCGTGGCTGACGACGCGGCACTCGGCGTTGGGCGCGCACGTCCCCGGGCAGGGGTCGTGGCACTTCTGGTTGATGCAGGCGAGGTTCGAGGCGCACTCGCTGTTACTCACGCACTCCGGTCGGCAGTTGGGTGGCGCGCCGATCATGCCCGTCAGACACGAGCACGAGGGCGAGTCTCCTACTGGCCGGCACTCGGCGTTCGGCCCGCAAGGCGATGGCTGGCAAGGTCTGGCGGGCTCCACTGGTGGTGCCTCCAGAGGAATCGGTTGACAGCGGACGAACGGATCACCGTTGTATCGAGGTGGGCAGCTGCAGATGGGGTTGTGGTTCACAACGTTGCAGCGTGCGCCGATACCGCAGGTGCCTGGACAAGGGTCGCGACATTTCTGGTTGAGGCAAGCTTCACTGAGCGGGCACTCGGAGCTCGTGACACACTCGGGCCTGCACGACGGCGGCGAGCCGATGTATCCTGGAACGCACGAGCACACTGCTTGTCCGTTGATTTCGCGGCACTGGCTGTTGGGTCCGCATGGCGACGGGTTGCATGGGTTCGTAACGACAGGCGGTGGAATCGGCCTACACTCGATGAAGGCGTTGCCAGACGTTCCTTCCGGACAGCTGCAGATGGGGACGTGGTTCACCACGCTGCAGATGGCGCTGGCGCCACAGGTGCCTGGGCACGGGTCCTTGCACTTGTTGCGAATGCAGGCTTTGGTCCTGGGACAGTCCGAGTT
>NW_026267206.1:368578-370685 GCF_000697945.3 Frankliniella occidentalis
CAGGTGCAGATTCCATCGCGGCATTGAGCGTTGGGACCGCACGGCGAAGGATTGCATGGGTCTGTCTCGATCGGCTCGGCCTGAGGCGGAGGTCTCGGGAAGCAGTTCGTGAAAGGATCACCAGTGTATCCGTCTGGGCAGGTGCACGTCGGCGTGTGGTTGATGACGCTGCAGTGCGCGTTCGCACCACAGGAGCCTGGGCACGGGTCCCTACACTTGAGCTGCATACAGGCCAGGTTGCTGGCGCACTCGGCGTTGATGGTGCACTCCGGCCTGCAGTTGGGCGGCGAGCCGAAGTAACCGGGTCGGCACGAGCACGACGGGGAGTCGCCCACCCGCCTGCATTCTGCGTTAGCTCCACACGGAGATGGGACGCATGGGTCTACGTACACAGGCGAAGACTCAATTATGGGAGGTGGTGCTGCGGGAAAATGACAAGATTAACATAGATCAAATCGACCAAATCTCGTCTAGGACAGTAAAAATTGACTGGGATAATGCGTTGAAAAGAAATCGGCATTTGCTACTTACGCGGTATAGGGAAGCATCGCGTAAATGGATCTCCAGTGAAGCCAGCTCTGCAGCTGCAGATGGGGCTGTGGTTTCGAACATCGCATCTCGCGTTCTGAGCACAGGGCCCGGGACACGGATTTGTACACTTCTGGTTGATGCAAGCCTTGTCCTGAGGGCACTCTGAACTGACGGTGCACTCCGGCCGGCATCCTGGAGGAGTTCCAATGTACGTAGGTAGACATGAGCAGACACCCTGTCCGTTCACTTCTCTGCACTGACTGTTCGGCCCGCACGGCGATGGGTAGCACGGGTTTCTCGGTGGCGGATCTGCCTCTACAGGTTGAGGTGGTATATTATTGCAGAAGCGGAACGGATCTCCAGTGTAACCCGGCCAGCATGTACACTGCGGCAAGTGGTTCACCACCTGGCAGTCCGCGTTCTGGCCACATGTGCCTGGACAAGGGTCTTGGCACTTGTTCCGGATACAGGCTCTGTTGGACGGGCAGTCGGCGTTGATAGTGCACTCTGGTCTGCATCCCTCGTACGGGTTGCCGATGTACTCCGGCAGACAGGTACAGGAGCCTGCTCCGTTCTGTTCTCGGCAGATGGCGTTGGCCCCGCAAGGTGATGGCTGACAGGGGTTGATGTATTCCTGCACCGGGGCTTGCTGGATGATGTTGCACTGGACGAATGGATCGCCCGTGTATCCGGGCACACACAAGCATCTGGCTGAGTGGCTCACGACCCTGCACTCGGCATTCTGTCCACACGTTCCAGGGCACGGGTCGCGGCACTTCTGGTTAATACACGCCAGATGGGAGGCGCACTCACTGTTGCTTACACACTCCGGACGGCAGTTCGGGGGCGCACCAATGTAGCCCGGGTGACATGAGCACGAGGGCTGATCACCCGCGACACGGCACTCAGCGTTCGGTCCGCACGGCGAGGGACGGCAGGGCTCAGACTGCACAACGACAGGCTCTTCCACTGCAATTGAACCAAAAGTTAGATACAACCCATACGAAGTGGGCATTTACATTGTAACAAAAAAACCTCAGAGAGGTAGCTACTTACAAATTTGCTGACAGCGGATGAATGGGTCACCCGTGTACCTCGAAGGGCATGAGCAGATCGGATTGTGGTTTACGACAGTGCATTTGGCTCCAATTCCGCACGTTCCAGGGCACGGGTCTCTGCACTTCTGGTTACTACAGGCCTGCGTCAGCGGGCACTCGGAGCTCACTACGCACTCTGGGCGGCACGATGGCGGACTGCCAATGAAACCAGGGACGCACGAACAGACAGCCTGTTGGTTGATCTCCCTGCATTGGCTGTTGGGTCCACAGGGCGACGGGACGCACGGGTTTACATAGACGGGCTCCTGCGGCACGGGGCGGCACGACACGAAGGGGCTGCCCTCGGTACCCGCCGGACATGTGCAAGTTGGCACGTGGTTGATGACCTCGCACAGTGCCCCCTGGCCGCAAGTGCCTGGGCACGGGTCGCCGCACTTGAATCGCATGCAGGCCTTGTTCCTTGGGCACTCAGAGCTCATGATGCACTCCGGGCGACAGCCGCGGTACGGGTCACCCTG
>NW_026267206.1:370735-377083 GCF_000697945.3 Frankliniella occidentalis
GGCGGCGGCCTCGGGAAGCAATTGGTGAACGGATCGCCGGTGTATCCCTCGGGGCACGTGCACACTGGCGTGTGGTTGATGACGGCGCAGTGCGCGTTGGCACCGCACGAGCCAGGGCACGGGTCCGTGCACTTGTTCCTGATGCACGCCTTGTTGCTAGCGCACTCGGGGTTGATGGTGCACTCGGGTCGGCAGTTCGGAGGCGACCCGTAGTAGCCCGGTCGACAGGAGCAGGATGGGCTGTCTCCCACCCTACGACACTCTGCGTTAGGTCCGCAAGGTGAAGGTACGCAGGGGTCGACATACACAGGCGCCGCTTGGACAACAGGTGGTGGTGCTGAAAAATAAAAAGAAAAATAAAAGTCTGCACGCCTGGGATAATGAACAACACAGGTTAACACACAAGCATGTTGGTTGGATTTGGTACTTACGTGGAATAGGGTAACAGCGTGAAAACGGATCGCCAGTGTAGCCAACATCGCAGCTGCAGATGGGGCTGTGGTTCACCACGTTGCACCTTGCGTTCTGCCCACATGTTCCAGGACACGGGTCTACACACTTCTGGTTCACACACGCCTTGTTGGAGGGGCACTCGGAGCTGACGGTACATTCGGGCCGGCATCCAGGCGGGCTGCCGATGTAGGTTGGCAGACACGAGCACACGGCTTGACCGTTGATCTCCCTGCACTGGCTGTTGGGCCCACAGGGTGATGGCTGGCACGGGTTGCTTGGCGGCGGATCAGCTTGGACAGGTTGCGGTGGAATCACGTTGCAGAATCGGAACGGATCTCCAGTGTAACCAGGCCAGCACGTGCACTGTGGCAGATGGTTTACCACCTGGCAGTCCGCGTTCTGTCCGCAGGTTCCTGGACAAGGGTCCATGCACTTGTTCCTGATGCAAGCTTTGTTGGACGGGCAGTCTGAACTGATGACGCATTCTGGTCGGCATCCCTCGTAGGGGTTGCCGATGTACTCCGGCAGGCAGGTGCACGACCCGGCTCCGTTCTGTTCGCGGCAGATGGCGTTGGCGCCGCACGGAGATGGCTGGCACGGGTTGATGTGCTCCTCGACCGGTGCTGGTGAGATAAATAATACTTTGTTAGCTGTTATTCATACATATAATTTGGTTAAGAAAACCATGGAAACTATGCCTACCTTGCTGCTGAATGCTGCACGCAGTGAACGGGTCACCGATGAAGCCAGGCAAGCAATAGCAGTTGGGCGCGTGGCTGACGACACGGCAGTTGGCGTTGACGCCACACGTCCCCGGGCAAGGGTCTCGGCACTTCTGGTTGACGCACGCCAGGTGCTGAGCACACTCGCTGTTGGTCACGCACTCGGGCCGGCAGTTTGGTGGTGCACCAATGTATCCCGGTAGACACGAGCAGGACGGCGACTCGCCAACGACCCTGCACTCGGCGTTGTGTCCGCAGGGCGATGGCTGGCAAGGGTTCGTCGGCGGCACGTAAACGGGCTCGTCAACTAAGAGGAGAAAGAAACATTTACATTAGAAATCTACCATGGAATTTGACATAGAGATGAGTGCATGACAAAAATGCTAAAAGAAGGTACTTACTTATCGGTTGGCATCTGATGAATGGGTCTCCAGTGTGCCTTGGCGGGCAGCTGCAGATAGGATTGTGGTTCACTACCGAGCATCTTGCGCCGATGCCGCAGGTGCCAGGGCAAGGGTCGCGACACTTCTGATTGGTGCACGCCTGGGTCAGTGGACACTCTGAGCTGACGACGCACTCAGGCCTGCACGACGGCGGCGAGCCGATGTAGCCCGGCACGCACGAGCACACTGCTTGGCTGTTGATCTCTCGGCACTGGCTGTTGGGTCCGCAGGGTGAAGGCACGCAGGGGTTGGTAACCACGGGCGCCGGGATGGGCCTACACTCGATGAAGGCGTTGCCGGCCGTCCCCTCCGGACAGGTGCAGATGGGGACGTGGTTGACCACGCTGCAGATGGCGCTGGCGCCGCAGGTGCCTGGGCACGGGTCCTTGCACTTGTTGCGAATGCATGCTTTGGTCCTAGGACAGTCCGAGTTGAGAACGCACTCCGGACGGCAGCCGCGGTACGGGTCGCCCTGGTACTCGGGCAGACACGTGCACACGCCGTCGCGGCACTGGGCGTTGGGTCCACAAGGTGACGGGTTGCACGGGTCTGAAGCGACGGGCTCTGGTGGTGGCGGCGGCTTCGGGTAGCAGTTGGTGAACGGGTCGCCGGTGTATCCCTCGGGGCACGTGCACACTGGCGTGTGGTTGATGACGGCGCAGTGCGCGTTGGCACCGCACGAGCCAGGGCACGGGTCCGTGCACTTGTTCCTGATGCACGCCTTGTTGCTAGCGCACTCGGGGTTGATGACGCATTCGGGCCGGCAGTTTGGTGGCGCACCGAAGAAGTTCGGTAGACACGAGCATGACGGGTTGCCGTTGATGTCCCTGCATTGCGAGTTGGGGCCACATGGTGAGGGCACGCACGGGTCGCGGTACGGCGGTGGTGATTCCTGCACTGGCAGAGGCGCTGCAAAGAGAAATGATTAAGTTGAAATCTAGAAGGTTGAGTGTCTATCAGTTACTAACATTTTAGAATAGAAACTAACCAGGTATAGGGAAGCAGCGAGAGAATGGATCCCCCGTTTGACCTGGCGGGCAACTGCAAATGGGGCTGTGGTTCACAACAGTGCAGCGAGCGTTTTGTCCGCAGGTGCCCGGACACGGGTCCACACACTTCTGGTTCACGCACGCTCTGTTCTGGGGGCACTCTGAACTCACGGTGCACTCGGGTCGGCACCCAGGCGGCGAGCCCACATACGTCGGCAGGCACGAGCACACGGCTTGGCCGTTCACCTCGCGGCACTGACTGTTTGGCCCACATGGTGACGGATAACAGGGATTTGAGGGCGCTTGTTGAACCACGACCGCTGCAGAAGGACCAAGTGGTGTACAGTGAACAGGAAAATCATGAAAGACAACACTTAGCAAAAGTATCATGCTGGTTAACTCACGCTCAGGTGGAATGACATTGCAGTATCGGAAAGGATCCCCTGTGTATCCAATGCGACAAGTGCACTGTGGCAGATGGTTCACCACCTGGCAGTCTGCATTCTGTCCGCATGTTCCTGGACAAGGGTCCTGACACTTGTTCCTTATGCAAGCTCTGTTGGACGGGCAGTCCGAGTTCACGACGCACTCCGGCCTGCAGCCCTCGTAAGGGTTGCCGATGTACTCCGGTAAGCATGTGCACGAGCCGGCGCCGTTCTGCTCGCGGCAGACGGCGTTGGCGCCACACGGTGACGGCTGGCATGGTGTGGGTCTTTCCTCGACTGGCACAGCTGCAAGAGACAGGCAGCGTAAGCACCCGGCAGTGGAGTGCCGCAGGAGTAGTGAAACCGACGGGCTCTCCTTCAACGCACACTCTCGTTACTTACCACAGGGTACCAAGGGGTTAGTTTTAATGTCTTCATCGAGTTAACCGGAACTTCGCAAAAAAAAATAAAGACGCCTCCTATCTGATGTATACGGATTCAGAGCTACATCCTGGCACAAGCGTTAGTTGGCACCTACGTGGTCAACACTCCATTCCAACTCAATTCCACCTGAACCTGCGTTCGCTGGTTTGCGCCACCTCCGCGGCGCGGTCGCGCCCGGCGCGGGCAATGATGATGAACATGCGGGACAGGAGGGTTAGAGCGACCGGGCGCGTCGGCAGCGGAGAGCGAAACCGAGCGACACGACAGAACACGAAGCCATGGCACAAGCACGGGTTACAGTCACTACAACGAGGGCAAGTCAACCGTCAATACCTCCTAGCAAATGACAACCTTACAGACTACGACCTGAAAAACTGATCAAGACACACACAAGCTGATTAAGATTTGGTGCAATGCAGCGCTTTGAGTGACCGGGTCTTACATTGAACAACGAGACACTGGACAAAGGGATCGCCCGTGTATCCAGGCACGCACACGCAGCGCGGCGTGTGGCTGACGACGCGACACTCTGCGTTCTGGCCGCAGGTGCCAGGGCAAGGGTCGCGGCACTTCTGGTTGATGCACGCCAGTTGCGTGGCGCACTCGCTGTTGCTCACGCACTCCGGCCTACAGTTGGGCGGAGCGCCGATGTAGCCCGTGAGGCAAGAGCAAGAGGGCTGGTCGCCAGCCACTCGGCACTCGGCGTTCGGGCCGCAAGGCGACGGTTGGCAGGGTTGCGAAGGTGTAGGCAGTGGGTCGTACACTGTGATGACAAAACAGACAATTGAGGCTCCGCCAATTTCCTAGAAGAGTCCCAAAATGTAACTTGCGATGTGCACTTACCAATTGGCTGGCAGCGGACAAACGGATCGCCAGTGTACTGCGGCGGGCACGAGCAAATCGGGTTGTGGTTTACAACGTTGCATCGTGCCGCCGTTCCGCATGTCCCCGGACAGGGGTCGCGGCACTTCTGGTTTGAGCAAGCCTCGTTAAGCGGGCACTCGGCGTTGACT
This sequence comes from Frankliniella occidentalis, assembly GCF_000697945.3. Lineage (NCBI taxonomy): Eukaryota > Metazoa > Arthropoda > Insecta > Thysanoptera > Thripidae > Frankliniella > Frankliniella occidentalis. Next base: position 375,225 of record NW_026267206.1, read on the forward strand.
ACGCACTCGGGTCTGCACGACGGCGGGGCGCCGATGAAGCCCTGCACGCACGAGCACACGCCCTGGCCGTTCACCTCCCTGCAGATGCTGTTAGGCCCGCATGGCGACGGGACGCACGGGTTCACGTAAACGGGCTCTTGTTGGTAAGGGCGGCATGACACGAAGGGGCTTCCCTCGGTGCCCGGCGGGCAGGTGCACGTCGGCACGTGGTTGATGACTTCGCAGAGCGCGCCTTGGCCGCAAGTTCCTGGGCAGGGATCTTTGCACTTGTACTGCATGCAGGCCTTGTTCCTGGGGCACTCCGAGCTCATGATGCACTCTGGGCGGCAACCACGGTATGGGTCGCCCTGGTACTCGGGCAGGCAGGTGCAAACCCCATTGCGGCACTGTGCATTGGGGCCGCAAGGCGACGGGTTGCACGGGTCAGACTCAATAGGGGCTTGCTGTGGAGGCGGCCTTGGGTAACAGTTGGTGAACGGATCACCCGTGTAGCCGTCCGGACAAGTGCACGTTGGAGTGTGGTTGATCACACTGCAATGGGCGTTCGCACCACATGAGCCTGGGCACGGGTCTCTGCACTTGAGCTGCATACAGGCCAGGTTGCTGGCGCATTCGGAATTAATTGTGCACTCCGGCCTGCAGTTGGGCGGTGAGCCGAAGTAGCCGGGTCGACATGAGCATGACGGCGAGTCACCTACCCGCCTGCATTCGGCATTCGCTCCACAAGGCGATGGTACGCAAGGGTCAAAGTACACAGGTGTATGTTCGATGACAGGTGCTGGTGCTGAAAATAATATAAAGGTAAGACAAATAAAACAATAGGACATTTACGGAGAGTTAATCACAGATCAAAGCTAGCAAATTACTTACGAGGTATCGGTACACATCTGGAGAATGGATCTCCTGTGTACCCAGCGGGACAGCTGCAGATGGGACTGTGGTTTCGAACGTAACATCTTGCGTTCTGAGCGCATGGTCCTGGACAAGGGTTGACGCACTTCTGATTCACGCAGGCCTTGTCCTGAGGGCACTCGGCACTCACGGTACATTCCGGTCGACACGCAGGTGGGCTGCCGATGTATGTTGGCAGGCATGAACACACAGCCTGGCCGTTCAACTCCCTACACTGGCTGTTCGGTCCACAGGGTGACGGTTGGCAGGGATTCCGCGGAGGTGGATCAGCTTCTACTGGCTGAGGTGGAATGTTGTTGCAGAAACGGAATGGATCCCCTGTGTAACCTGGCCAGCATGTACACTGCGGCAAATGGTTGACCACCTGGCAGTCTGCGTTCTGGCCACATGTTCCGGGACACGGATCTTGGCACTTGTTTCGAATACAAGCGCGGTTAGATGGGCAGTCAGCGTTGATCGTACACTCCGGTCTGCATCCTTCGTAAGGGTTGCCGATGTACTCGGGCAAACAAGTGCATGAACCAGCTCCGTTTTGCTCGCGGCAGATGGCGTTGGCACCACACGGCGATGGTTGACAAGGATTGATGAACTCTTGCACTGGGATCTGCTGTATTACGTTGCACTGTACGAAGGGATCTCCGGTGTATCCGGCCACACAGATGCAACGCGCTGTGTGGCTGACCACACGACACTCGGCGTTCTGGCCGCAGGTGCCGGGGCAGGGGTCGCGGCACTTCTGGTTGATGCACGCTAGATGTGAGGCGCACTCACTGTTGCTGACACACTCTGGACGGCAGTTGGGAGGCGCGCCCACGTAGCCTGTCAGGCACGAGCACGACGGCTGGTCTCCGGCCACGCGGCACTCGGCGTTGGGCCCGCAGGGTGAAGGCTGGCAGGGCTGGCTTGGAACAGGCAGCGGCTCCTCAACTGTTGGTTAAAAAAAAAAA
>NW_026267206.1:377133-378859 GCF_000697945.3 Frankliniella occidentalis
CGACAGTTGGGCGGAGCACCAATGTAGCCGGGATTGCACGAGCATGATGGCTGGTCACCTGCCACTCTGCACTCTGCGTAGGCGCCGCAAGGCGACGGCTGGCAAGGCTGGCTTTGGACTACAGGGATGGGGTCGTCAGCTGTAAAAACAAAATCTGGTTAGGATACATAAATTACTTTTGAGCATTATATTTTGAAAAGCAAAAGGAGGAATACATACGAATTGGTGTGCAGCGTGTGAATGGATCTCCAGTGTACCGTTGAGGACAGCTGCAAATTGGGTTGTGGTTCACAACCGTGCACCTTGCTCCAAAGCCACAAGTACCAGGGCAAGGATCCCTACATTTCTGGTTACTGCATGCCTCGTTTAGGGGGCATTCGGAGCTGACCACACACTCTGGCCGGCATGATGGTGGGCTGCCAATGAACCCAGGAACGCACGAGCAGACAGCCTGCTGGTTGATCTCTCTGCACTGGCTGTTGGGTCCGCACGGCGAAGGGCTGCAGGGGTTCGTGTACACAGGCTCCTGCTGCACCGGCCTGCAGGAGACGAAAGGGCTTCCCTCAGTGCCCGGCGGGCAGGTGCACGTTGGGATGTGGTTGATGACTTCGCAAAGTGCGCCCTGGCCGCAAGTTCCCGGGCAGGGGTCTTTGCACTTGTATCTCATGCAAGCCTTGTTTCTGGGGCACTCTGAGCTCATGATGCATTCCGGGCGACAGCCACGGTACGGGTCACCCTGGTACTCGGGCAGGCAGGTGCAGACGCCGTCGCGACACTGCGCGTTAGGACCGCATGGTGACGGGTTGCACGGATCTGTCTCGATCGGTTCAGCCTGAGGCGGAGGTCTTGGGAAGCAGTTTGTGAATGGATCACCAGTGTAGCCGTCAGGGCAGGTGCACGTCGGTGTGTGGTTGATGACGCTGCAGTGTGCGTTGGCACCACACGATCCAGGACACGGATCTCTGCACTTTAGCTGCATGCAAGCCAGGTTGCTGGCGCACTCAGAGTTGATTGTGCACTCCGGCCTGCAGTTGGGTGGCGAGCCGAAGTAGCCGGGTCGACACGAGCAAGACGGTGAGTCGCCAACTCGTCTGCATTCAGCGTTAGCTCCACACGGCGATGGAACACATGGGTCTACATACACAGGTGCTGCCTCCACAATTGGTGGTGGTGCTGTAAAAACAAAATAAGACATGCGTTAAAGTAAGGTCATGAGCGCCTGTAAACTACACGATGGGCAATCCCATCATGCACGCGGGTTTAGTTGGTTGCCTAAGTATACGGCGGTCTAGTACTCACGTGGAATTGGGTAGCATCGAGTGAAGGGATCCCCAGTGAAGCCAGCTCTGCAGCTGCAGATCGGACTGTGGTTCCGAACATCGCATCTTGCGTTCTGGGCACACGGCCCTGGACAAGGATTTGTACACTTCTGATTAATGCAGGCCTTGTCTTGTGGACACTCGGAGCTGACAGTGCACTCTGGGCGGCATCCTGGAGGGCTGCCAACGTAGGTTGGAAGGCAAGAGCACACTGCCTGGCCGTTGACCTCCCGACACTGGCTGTTCGGGCCGCATGGAGAAGGTTGGCAAGGGTTCACTGGAACATCTGCGACCACCGGTTGCGGAGGAATATTGTTGCAGAAGCGGAACGGATCGCCTGTGTATCCTGGCCAGCAAGTGCACTGAGGCAGATGATTAACGACCTGGCAGTCGGCGTTCTGCCCGCA